>NC_064926.1:202389863-202692894 GCF_023897955.1 Schistocerca gregaria
GTCTATGAAGCTGGGGCCGTTTTCTGGAGTCACTGAGGTCCACCTGTATTTTGGGTTCTTCCGGTAATAATGTATCCGTTACTATTAATAAAATGGGATCCCTTGAAGATATCTTTAAAGCGAGCGCAAGCAACTACAAGCATTTCAATATCTGACAACTCTTCAGAGGATAATATGTGAATTCCTCTCGCTGGAAAGAGAGATCGCAGTCATATAACACAGGATCACTTGGATTATTTAAAGAATATGTTATCTGTTCGAGTTGAGGCCTCTGAACCCTTAAAACGACCTTCAAAGAACACAACAGACGAATCTATACACAGAAGTTCTTGGAAGAAGATACAAAAGCCAATGGTATGTTTCTACTCAGCATCCCCGTGTACATCTGCTGGCGCGGATGATATACGTCAAGAGGGAGAGACAGATCATCAACGAGTGGCCTACCTGCCATTCCTAACTTTGATTCCAAGCAATGCCATTAAATGCGCAAAGTCTGCGTGGCGTGGAGCCTTACTGCGTATTTAGTGAACAACAGCGCCACTGGGCAGAAGGCTACAAGACTGTAAGGGTAGTTCTAGAGAATATTGTAAGAGGTCCATGACTGGGGAATTTATTGTTAGCGCACTCGAGCAGATGTAATTTCGATGTATCGATCACGCGCTGCCTACGACATGTAAGCTGTAAGAGAATCTCAGACCAGAGAGCAGTGTTGGCTGCAGTAAGAGCAGTGTCAGTGGCAGTAGGAGTAAGTTGTAGCTGAGAGTCTGGTGTATCGAGTTGGCTGGGCCGGTCGTGGGGAGCGATGGCGGTGCCTGAGCGATGTAGTATAAGGTAAAAGCAGCCGCGCACATATGTAGTTTGTTACAACTAAATTTGTACTATTGTTATATCAAGTCACATGTAAATTTTTCAAAAAATCTTTTAATAATAATCTTTTTTATATAATTAACTTTTTGACACTCATTCAACTGAATTTAAAGAATTTGTTAATTTCTTCAATCCTTGGTCATCCCGATTATCGTAAGGAAAAACCAGTTGTTTCTCTTTATACGTGACAAATCTAGCGGCCAGCATTGCACTGGGCTGTGCCAGAAAAAAATTTCTTATAGGAGCAGATATATACGCGTTATCCGGCGACTTCATTGAGGTAAGACTTTTCAATTATTCAGAATGATCTTCCAGGGGCATGACGCAGCACTGCTGACGTCCATAATTTACCAGTTTAGATTCACAGACAGTTAATTATTGAAACGTTACATACGAGTCACATTTGTTATTAGTAGGTTAGTCACATATTATTATACTGAGGTTACGGAAGTAATCTGTTGGGAGGTTACACTAAATGTGGGTGTTATAATTATTTTTCTGGTGAGAGGTTACAATGAATGTGAATGATGTAGATATTATTTATTCTTGTTGCTATGTTACAGTGATTGTGAATGTTATATAAATATTTTTTTCTGTTGGATAGGTCCCAATATCAAGATATTCAGATCGATCTATCAGTGTTTCCTCTGACTTAATTAGGGTCACGTTGCCAGAGATTGTTCGAGGAAACGAAGAATTGCTAGACATCAGCCTAAAAGGGAGACCTTACCAATCAGTTTGTGAATATCCTAAACCGTATGAATCTCCGAGCAAACCAATCTGTAGGTTAGTGGGCAATGTATTTAAGGGACACTTAAGAGTACGATAGTGGTCATAATGTTTCAATTATCACCTCAGAAACTGAAGCTGCGTAGTTTTTCCTTTATTCGTAGGTACATGTCTGCAGTCCTGGCATACAATGAAATCCCTGTGCCATGCATGGCAGTTGGTGCCTGCATGGATATTGTGGAACGACTGGCGCAGAGTTCAGGTGGGCGGCCTTTCATTACCTCCGTACCATGTACCAAATATGGCGCCCGGGTGTGATGCTGCAGAGTCACCAACAATTATAATCTATCCTCTTCTCATTTTCTAGTTTCTGTGCACGGAGTAAGATGCCTGGGGTACATGCTATGTCTATCATGTACACTTGGTGTAGATGCAAAAGTGACAGGACCCCATTGTCGTAGTGCTCAGCTCGGGTTGCAGGAGGTCGATCATATGCTTGAGCGACGTTGTTTGGTCGGTCATTCTGATTCGTATGGCACTGTGATTTCTTTTAGGTGTTGAGTGTGAGCTATTGCTTTCCATTGCTCTGAGATGCTCTGTATATTTGGTTCAAATTCCTACATGTTGGCCCACATAGACTGATTGACAGCAGTTGCAAGTTGATTGATATATTCCAGATTGGTTGTGTTTGTCAGTATTAGTGGTATTTCTTCCAAGTCGAGGCTGTATTGCGTTGTTGGTTGTGTATGCTATTTTGAGCCCTAGTCTCTTTAGTATATTGCCCACCCTGTGTGTGACATTGTTGTTGTAAGTCATTATGTGACATTTGTTGCTTACTGTCTGCTGGTTTGTTGTCAGTTGTGTTGCCTGTGTGTTTGTATGTTTCATGATAGTGCATTGCTTATTTTCGTTTTTTGTTGTTTATTTTATTTAGAGCCTTCAGAGCAACTGGTTTTATTGCGTTCAGTTTTTCTGTGCAGTCATGTTTGCTGATAGGTGTTTCTTTCAGTCTGTGTAATAAATAACTGAATCTGGCTTAAGATATTTACTATGCGGACTGCTGCTATCTCCAAACTACTGTTGCTGCTACTATGCTACTAAGAAAATAAAAATTCAAACTACTAACAACACGAACTACAATGCTTGCTTTTAACTATAGAAACGGCGGTACTGCATAATGCAACTTGGCCGAATCAAAAAAAAATAACTAGCTATTTATAATTGAATTTACTTTCCTAGCAACATCAACATTTTACCAGACTGAAAAAAAACGTTAATGCAATCGTAACTCAAGTGTCTCATTCACTGAAACTGCAGTACAAATGATGTTAAAAGTACTTGTAAGTAATCTTCTAAATAATGCACTTCGATAGTGTACAGACATGTCACTTTCATTCTGAAAATTTCTAAGGTCGACCTTGTTGATATGACATTAACACACTGTCATTTGACCTATGGCACATTTAAATGTATAACTCGGCTTTCAAGATCACTTAGCACAGTTTACTAGGCATACATGCTCGAAAAGTATTTAAACTTCCAAAAAACGAATACGTTCCAGCACAATATATTTCTCTGTTGAAAGTTATTTATGGCCAGAGAGCTATTTCACTAGCACAGAGGACGTGAAAGATTGGTTTACAGATTTTACAGCGTACGTTACGTTTCGTCACACCTCCAAAAAGTAAAACTTTAAGCACCGCTGCTTGAAATTGAGCTCTGTTGTAGACAATCGTCGATTCCCGGTGGGCAGAAAGCAATTAGAAATTAAAAATTCCGTTTAATCGATGGGCAATAGGACAGTTAAAGCTGCGATGCTGTCACAGACTTCACATGATGCATGTGTTATACATGATAATCTTTCCTTCACCTGTGGCTAAGTACTTAGTATACAGTGGTCAATCGTAAGCGAGTTTACGAAAAACATGTGTGTGAAATCTTATGGGGCTTAACTGCTAAGGTCGTCAGTCCCTAAGCTTACACACTACTTAACCTAAATTATCCTAAGGACAAACACACACACACCCATGCCCGAGGGAGGACTCGAACCTCCGTCGGGACCAGCCGCACAGTCCATGACTGCAGCGCCTCAGACCGCTCGTCTAATCCCCCGCGGCAGTTTACGAAAAAGATGTCAAGAAATTATGAAATTGATTCAATAATAGTGCAGTGAAAAAGTTATTACAGTTGCCAACAACCCAACAACGAATTCAGATCAGTGAGGTGATGGTCGTGTGTGTGTTTAGTGGGTTAAGTAATCAGTTTGTTTCAAGTTTCGAGAACACAAACAAATTTACAACTACACCACATGGATAACATACTTTTTCGGTAAGTCACAGAATTCAATTTTTATATACATATATTTTATGATTATCAAGTCGAACTATTATGAAGCAGTAGCATCGCCACTTGAATAGTAACAAAGATGCAGCCAATTGCTGTGTCTCATACTAGGTGATCTTGTACATGACGTCTGACATTCAAGTGATTTTGAGACATAATGCAATAATTTTTGGCGAAATTTTTAAGGAACCAATGCTGGTAGGCTTAACAACTATATTTGCTTTCCTAAACGTTAATAAAAAAATTCATGAGACAATTCCAGTTAAAATAATTCAACTGAGCGCTCTTAGAATGCGTTTTGCCCTCTATCTTTGCTCGAGACACATCTGTATTCTTTTACAGTTCAGTTCGGCTGGCTTCGGGACTATGACATCTGTTTTCCGCTGCTGACATCAGCGGGCTAGCACTTCGAGGATTGTACCTGCCTGTTAAGTGTGTGCAGTATGATAATTATTTAAACAGCTCACCTCGCCATAGTTCTTCTCCTGCCACTCCTCAATGCTGCGAACACTTGTGGTGTAACATTCTTTGGCACCGAGTAAATACGCTACTGCAGTACACGAGCTTTGCACCTATCTACGTTGTCAGCACTGCACAAAATCGTGTACACTACATTATCCCTTCCCCCTATTTCCCCTCTGAGGTGAAGTCTTAAAAAAAGTTGTCGCACTCTCAGCATAAGGCAATGAGTTGTATCACGGCAGTCATAATCTCATACTCCTTACTACTAATAAACAGACTAAAGCATCTGAAAAGGCATGTTCCTACAATGCACTTTCACGAAACGTCGTTATGGCCGTGTATCATTTCTTCATTTTTATCATAGCAGCTGATCGGTATGTGGTACAGGTGTGAGTAGCAATGTAAGAGCGAGGAGAGACCGTAGGGGTAAGATGCGCTTTTAATTTAAACTTGCAAAACTTCTCAATCTATGTGAAAGTAGTGGACACGTAAGTCTCCATCCATACCCGGTTCACGCTGAACAGCTGCCATGTTTTTAAATCGCTATTAGGAAATTATCGGACGGTTATTTCATTTCGGCAAGAATCGGTCAAATTGTAATGCAAAATTGCTTTCAGCCTTACCTTAATAAGTTTATCATTATTTTACCAAGTGTTACAAAAAAGGGAGAAATAGTTTCGAATTTCTTGTGTTAGAATGGTAGGCGTTCTGGAGAAGGAATTATGGAAGAGTTATACAAGGAACAAATTGAAGCAGGTGACGCGGCTCCGAGGAAGCATATTAAGCATGGGAAAAAGTATGGAAGCTATCGACCGGTCGATGTCCACAGTTACTTTATCGGGACTTGTGGGGATGTTATTAAGGCAAATGTTATAAAGAGAGTGAAAAAGACAGAATCGTATAGCACTTTAGCAGATTAAACAGCTGATATTTCTGGAACTGAACAATTATTGGTTGGACTTCGACATTTAGAGGGAGAATCCGACACAATCAAAGAAATGTTTGTTGGATGTATCGAGAGGAAACCGATTGCACAGATCACCGATGACTCTTGTTCCTGTGAAATGAGTTGGTTTGGGATTTGACGGTTCTTCTACGATGGCTGGATGTGTTGGTGTTCAAGTAATCTTGCGAAAAATTGCACAAAAGTATAATCTTTGACCGCTTTTCGCACGAAATGAATCTAATCATCAATGATCTCAACAGTCTTCCTGGGATTCGGAACATTATAGGAACCATCCAAGATATTATTAAATTTTCCCCCGAATCCGTATTTAGAAGGAAGCTGATACCTAGCACATCCAAACTATGTGAAATAAGGTGTAGTGAGAAACACAAACAAAGTTGAGTTTTTAAGGAGAATATTCCTGTTATAGTGGAACCCTTGGCAAAGCTTATCACATTAAGGAAACGGTTCGACTAAAAAAATGCTTTCCAAATTCGTGCTCTTGCTTCTGGCGTTCCATTTATTATTAGCTTAATTTTAATTCGAAATATACAGCTTTGAGAAAACAGTTGCATATATTCCGCAGTTCATTGCTTTAGACGCAGCCGAGGCCTTGCAGCACATTAAATTGACTTTACAACTGTTGAAAACTCATCGTGATAATCCTGAAAAAGTCACGGGCGAAGTTATAAGGGTTGCTACTTCGCTGATGCAGAACGTAGTTTAGAAAATATAAAGCCATGCCGCGCGCAGTTGGGAGACAGCAAGATCGAGGCAACAGAAAGTCCATCAGATTTATGGAGGAGGTCTTTAATAATATTCTATTTAGACTCTGTTATCAGTTCTCTCGAGATTGCGTTTTTCTGACGAAAGCACCCTAGTATGTGCCTTGTCTCAATTCCATCCTGCGCAAAATGATCATCATGTCGAAATATCAGTTAATGACAGCTCGAAAAACCTTCGCAAAATTTTATGGTTTCTCGAAAGCAATGAGTGGAATTGAATGTGGCGAAAATTGTGGCAGAACACACAGAACCCAGGGGAGAGCTAACTGTTCTTTGTTTTCTGAAGGAAACGGAAAACTTTTTCTCCGAAATACGAAAAGCATTAAAATGTTTGATTTCGATCGCTTGCACATGAACTGTGGAATGACGTTTCAGCGAATCAAAACCTGGTTGAGGAGTACAACGTCAGAAACCCACTTCAGTGGTTTATCAACAATTAGTATCCACAGAAAACTTCTTCTCGACGATAAATAGGGTTTTATTAGTAAAGTGTTGGAAGAATTTATAAAAGAATGCGAGATACTATTTTTTCACTAAATATATTTAAATTTTACTAATCTTTAAAATTGGTTTTAATTGTTTATAATTTTTCTTTTCATTAAACAATTTTTCTACTGTGATCATTGTACCAGCATTTCTTGCTTGCCTCATTGTCTTTCTTATCCTACAACCCCCTCTCCGACACATTCCGTCCCTGCGTGCTTGCTGGTAACGCCATAGAACACCCTGTATACATACATATACATTGATACTGTAACAGTGGTCAGTATTTTGAAGCCTGTGCTGTAGAGGAGGATGCTAATTGTAACAGTAACAACGTTCTGGACTCCAGCTGCTGACTTTGAGATATTCATTATAACATTATTAAGCATTTAACCTCAAAACAAAATGAGGTAATACTGAGTTAGGATGTGATAATCTGTCAATCCCTAACAGATTTTGCAGTAAGAATTGTGGGAACACTTCTATCTATAAGATTTTTATTGAAACACCAAGAATGTGAATCCATAGGAAGAATTCTTTCAGTTACACCACAGTACCGGTTAATGGGAAGGAAACCGTAGACTTCAAAACGTATTTGCGGCATACAGACAGGAAAGATGTATGCAACACACTTGGCGGCAGCAGAAACTATAACATATGCTATAACATGGTGTAACCACATGGCAAATTGTTATTGTAAAAAGTTCGCATCTGTCAGTAGGCTACGTGCTTCAAAACAAAAAGCAATAAACAGAATCCAGATATTGTGCAGCGTAAGAATCAAGGAACGTCAATGATGACAAACTGAATTGCAAAATTCTAACAAAAAATAATCTGAAAATCAAAATTTATGTGTTTTCAGAGGAGGAAGAAAAATTAGAGTTTAACTTCTAGTCGACGGCGAGTTGACTGTAGACTGTGCACATTCTCGGAGGGGGGAAGAATGAGGCAACCTAAGTCTGGATGGTTTGACGTTGATTTGAAAGATCGTCTTCCCGAATACGAGCACAGAGTTACCATTGACAGAATGTTCAAAGAAAAATTCTTTAGCGGCAATTCAAGAACTATTTGGTACATACTAAAAATGAGGCACGATTAAGAAATTATGAAAATTAGAAAAAAATTTAAAAGGGAAACAATGAACTGAAAATTTTAAAAAGTAGCAGATATTATTCTTCTAATTACTTCCGCAGTGTAGAGATCACAGTTCCAAAGAGAATATCATGCGGTTTTTTTTCTCTTTTTTTGCGACTATTAGTCGACATTTTACATCAGCTGCCAGTGCTGCTAAACACGGCAATCCATTTCCGATAACAGAAATTCTCGATACAGGAGCGTTGCAAATACCCGTTGTGATTGCTCGTTAAACGCCCTTGTGTGCCGGGATCGATGGGCGCCACAGACACCAGACGATATCGCAGCCGAGAACACCAGCGCTATATC
Source organism: Schistocerca gregaria (assembly GCF_023897955.1). NCBI lineage: Eukaryota > Metazoa > Arthropoda > Insecta > Orthoptera > Acrididae > Schistocerca > Schistocerca gregaria. The sequence goes on from NC_064926.1 coordinate 202,397,922, forward strand.
GCTTTGTGTGTGGCGCCCACAGTGAATTCCTGGTCGACGTGAGCACTTGATTCGTTACACCAAGGAGCAAGGAATGTAATAAGAGAGCTCGTAGAAAACAGTGACTCTGAAGAAGAACAGGAGGAGGAGGAAGACGAGATGCCGGCTTATGTGACCGAGCGGTTCTAGGCGCTTCAGTCAGGAACCGCGCTGCCACTACGGTCACAGGTTCGAATCCTGCCTCGGGCATGGATGTGTGTGATGTCCTTAGGTTAGTTAGGTTTAATTAGTTCTAAGTTCTAGGGGACTGATGACCTCAGATGGTAAGTCCCATAGTGCTTAGAGCTATTTGAACCATTTTGAAGACGAGATGTAACAGTGAATGACGCACCTAGAGCTATGAATCAGACATCACATGCCAAAATGGTCCCACAGATTGTACATATCTGTCAAATAATAGTTCGAGGGCACCGAATACTGTAAAGTGCTGACGATCTAGTCAAGAAAGCATCCACTGTTGTATGCTGAGTGTACCTAATGTTAATTCATAAGATTAGCAATACCATTTCCCCAGAACTAACTAAACTTTTTTTTTGTGACTGGTGATCAAATCTCGAAGAAACCATTCTGAGGTATTCACCACCATTCACAATCGGCGACGCTTCTAACAAATCTCTCCTTTAACCTAACTTTTTACATTCGTCTTAAAACAAAATTTTATTTATATTTCAACTTAAAATTATTGTTGTTTTTAAAAAAGTATTATTCTTTGTCAGATGTTGCTGATAAAAAGAAAACAAAGAAAACTATGAAGAAGATAACAAACGAAAACTTTAAGACCTACGACGTATTGTAATTATGTAATAGGCGTATTTAAACTGTTTTAGCATGTAATTATCTGAACTGTTTCTTATTTAAATTGTTTTGTTAATTAAATTGCATTGTGTATTATTGAGAAAGAGCGGGAAACCGCGCATAGATACATTTTGAGAAAGAGCGGGAAACAGCGCGCAGTAATACATCTGTAATGGTAGCAGGGATTGTCTGCACCAAAAACCATTGTTGGCGGCGAGACCGCACTTTTGTAGCATTGAGCGTTGGAAGCGAGCAGTTGCGAGTAAGATGTGAGACGAGGCAGTCGTAGCTAGCGAGACATGAGAGGAGGTCGCTGTAAGCGAGGTATGAATTAACACTTTGAAAGAAGCGGTGTGCTCGCCAGGCACTCGCTATATGTAGCGCAATGCTAGTTTTTAAGAATTTTTGTAAAGAACTATGCCCCTTGTAATTGTTTGTCAAGATCGTTCTCAGAATATAGTTAACTTCTACCAGATTAAATGCATTAAGAATTTTCTATCCCAAAATCATTCACGTAAATGCTTTACGGAATTTATTGTTATCTTAAAAGAAATGTCTAAACTGAGCTTCAGCTTTTATCAAATCTAAATTAACTTCAACTTAAAGAATTCCAGTCACAAAGTATTATGAAACTCCACCAGCAGCTTATAATTATGTTAAAGAGAAGTAAGTATATTCATTCCACAGTTTGCTGTAGCAGTCAGATGGCGATCCAGTATAAATAATTAAAGGTAAGAATCAGTCTTAATAATTTCAGGTAACGACTGAGGGCCACGGCGACAACACATTTTATGTTTCGTCGTAATAATCAGCAGGTAGTCTTGACAGAGCAGCAGTTAAAAGATTTTAAGAGACGCAGCGTTCAGTCAGCAAGCAAACGTTCATCCAATATTAGACGGGAAGGTTTCACATGGCGATATCCATTCAGTACGACATTTTAGTGAATCTACTGTGGATATGAATATACTGACTTTGATAATAGTGTGAATAAGTTACTCTTAAGTGGCGCAACGCATATACTAAAGTGTATAACTTTTATTCACAGGTCATCGGCAATTCTGTTTGCTTTATTGATTGGGCGTTGAAAAGTGTTTGTTCAGTGTTGAATTCGCTTTGAACAGTGATATATTTTGTTGCGTGTGATGATTATAGACAATGTCCCGCAGAATAATTACTCGTTCTCAAACTGATAAAACTTTTTGTTGCGTGTGATGATTATAGACAATGTCCCGCAGAATAATTACTCGTTCTCAAACTGATAAAACTGTACAAAATACTGACGAGAGATTCTTTTCTGGAATAGGCAGTAATAATACGTGTGAAAACCCTGATTCTGAAACGTTAGGTGAACAGACATTTAATAACTGTAACAATATGGAAGCGTTTAACGAACAAGTAACTTCAGAAATGCCCAAAGACAATGAAACGGTAGTGCAAAATAATTTGGCATTAAATGCAACAGACGGTACACAGTCACAAATTCCGCATAGTAGACATAACAGTTTCAGTAACGAAACCACTACAATGCAGTCAGACAGAGAGACTCCATTAAGCACTGATTTAGATTCAAACGGTACACAGCTACACAACCTGCGTAGCAGATCCAACAGTTCTCATGACCAAAATTCCGAAATTACGGAAAACGTGACGCAGTCACAATCATCTGAGGATGTTCAAATGAACACAAATCTACAGCCTTTAACAACGAATACAAATACACACAGAAGTCAATCCGAAACGGATCCAATAATGGCATTTTTGCTACAAATGAGACAAGACATGAATCAAAACTTTAACAGAGGGTCACAAGAATTAGAAAAAAGGTCACAAGATCTAAAAAACGAAATTAAGGCAGAACACGCACACACAGATCAGAAATTAGACAACATGTACCAAAATCTAAAACACGAAATCAAAGTAGAAATTCAAACAGTCGCTGAAAAATGTTCACAATCAACACAAGAATTACGCGACAAAATTCAAGAAATATCCGATAACCAAGCAACATTTGCAGTTAGTATACGGGAAACAATGACAGAAAACTTTGCTAAACAAAACGCTCAGATTGATGAACGTTTTAACAATCACACAGAAAACTGTTTGATACGTCACCGTAAACTGGTGCGATCGCAGGATAAAGAACGAAAAGAATTACTACAAACAATCACTAAACAGCGTCAGGACGACAAAAAGAAAGTGTTTGCCCAGGGCAAAACATATGTAGACAATCACATACAGTCGATCTCGGAAGAAATCGAAACGGTCAAAGAAACAAATAATCAAATACAAGACAGGCTTACAGAAATCCAAACACAGACAATCGATGTGAAAACTTCTACAGACACTGAAATCCAGAATGTTAAAGATAAATTAACAGAGGACGTTCAGACACTAACTGACAAAATAGAACACATAGAAATTAACCATGACACAGAAAATTTAAAGGCAGATTTTAAGAAAGTCACCTAAAGCAACCGTAAATTACGAAACGAACTGACAGAAAAGATCAATGAACTCACTACAAGAATAGATCTTTTAGATACTAACAATGACGAGAGATCAGACGACACTGCACCAGTCCCAGTGCAACAGAACTCTAATAGTAATAACACGCCATTGACAAATATACAACAAACTATCACAGATCTAAAATCGCGTAATGATTCATTGCATCAGCAAATAAATTCTCTACAGCAAGAGATAGCGGACGCACAAGAAACAGCCGCACATAATCATTTTCAACAGAACACACACCGTTACGAAATGCCTCAGATCAATAATACATATAATGTTGGTAGACTTCAGAGAGTAAGAGATTTTACCCAGGAAGAAAGACACCCGAATCCATATTCAAGACAATACGACAACACTTACACACACAGACATGACAGTTTTGATCACAAACATTTTCTTTCAGTTAGAAAGTTTAAAACATTTAAAAACGACAGGGCGCAAATACATCCGTCGGATTTTATCCAACAGTTCAGGGGAGCACTTCCACCATCATGGCCAGTACAACATAAGTTAGAATTTATTGTCAGTTTTCTTGAAGGAGAACCAGCACGACGAATGCGACCAATTGCTAGACAATGTTTTCCCGTAGAAGCATTTGAGGAAGCATTTTTATCAGCATATTGGTCTGACACTACACAAAACAGCATCAAAGATCGGCTACTTAGTTTGCCAAACTTTGAAAATTCTACCTTTCCAACAATCACACAATTTTTCGAGTACATGGTGGAACAGAACCAGTACCTCAACGAGCCATACAGTCAATCGGCATTAATACAGCTTTGCATTTCAAAACTGCCCAGAGCTTTGAAAGTGTCATTACTGACAGGGCAACAAAAGGACAATGTATCCGCTTTTAGAGACATCTTACAACTATTAGAAGCACACCAGGCAGACTACGCATTTGTTAACAAAAATTTTTCACGACAGAACGGAAAACAAACAAACTCAGCTACTTTTGAACAAACACGATTTGGTAATAACAATCCGAGTAAACGCTTTCGCAGCGAAAATGACAACGAAAACAGGAGTAATGAAAAACATTATACTGACACGGTAAATTTATATTCAGGACAGCAACAGAATCCGAGACTTAACACGCAACCGAATAGGTCAAATTTCCATATGAATCATCGCTCAGATAATGCGACCGGGGAAGGCCATTACGCGGGTCGACCGGAAAATGAACAAAAACAAACGTTTCTACGGGGTGCAGGTGGGCTGCCGTACAGTCACAGTTATAACGACAGGAGAAAAGAAAACGAACACAGACCGCCAAGGACGTTCCACAATGACAATTTTAACGGAAACTACAACAGGGCCCAACAGCTGCGTTACCGTATGAATGTACCAGACACCAGATTTCATCCACCAGACACTGCTAATAATCAAAACGGCAGAACTGTACAGTTGATAGAACACATACCAAACTCCCAAGCTGAAAATCACATATCGGAAGAATTATGACTAGAGAAAACCTGCAATGAATCTCTTAATGTCGATACTATGAAATCACACAGAGAAAACATAACGACCGAAAATGCCATTACATTTGACGACGTGAGAGACACATTGTTACAGGAAAAACCAATCCTACAGAAAACAATATATCACCCAATAATAGAGATAAATTTACAGTCGCACAATATTTTAGCGATAATTGATTCAGGTTCGCCTATGTGCGTAATTAACGAAGACACATTTAACAGATGCAATAGCAATAATGATTACCCAGTATTTCCTTTAAACAGAACGAAGGTCAAGGGAGCTTTTGCAGGAAAAGGCATTGAAGTTAAAAGACAGACACAATTAACATTTGTTTTTGCAGGGGAAACGTTCCACAGTGATTGTTGGATAGTTCCGAATTTAACAACAGACATGATATTAGGAATAAATTTTCTTGTTCAGTACGATGCGAAGATTGACTTCAAATCGTCATACCTCACACTACAAAAGGAAAACAGGGAAGTGATCGTAAGATTTCAAAACACAGTATCCTCCGAAGAACAAAATATGCACAGGATCGAGATTATTACTGATTCTCAAGATAACGATTGTTATATCGCACTATACACGAACACACTTAATAATGACTTGGTAGAGGAACAGGAGTACAATATGTTCGAGACAATTACACGCAAGGTAGACAATAGTGTAGCAAAATGCGGCGCAGAACGCACAGAACTTGAAAATATTCTGGTACAACACAAAGCAGTTTTTGCCAATGTTCCAGGAACAATGACAGGATTTATGTACGAATTTCAGGTGAAACCACACGAGACTTTCAAAGCAAAGCATTATCCAATCCCACACATACACACAGAAGCAGTTAAGAAAGAATTACGAGCAATGATCGATCAAGGAATAATAGAACCAGCAGCCAGCCAATATATAAATCCACTACACATTGTTGAAAAGAAGGATGGATCACTACGTTTAGTTTTAGATTCACGTCAAGTTAATAAAATAATCATTACAGAAACCGACCGACCACAGACGTTAGAAGAGTTACTGCAAAAATTTCATGGCACCTCCATTTATACTACACTCGACCTCAAATCAGGGTTTTGGCAAATCCAACTACACCCAAATTGCCGAAAATATACGGCATTCCTTTGCTTTGGGGAATGCTATCAATTTTGTAAACTTCCGTTTGGACTAACGATTTCGTCTGCCGCCTTTATACGAGGCATGAATACTATTCTACCACAAGATCTGAAAAACAAAATTACTACATATGTCGATGACATTTTAATTGCAGCAGAAAACTGGGAACAACACAATCATACTCTTCAACAATTACTGAATACATTCGAGCAGAATGGTATAACTATAAACTTGCGTAAATCTGAATTTGGTAAAGCGTCAATAAAATTTCTAGGGCACATTATCTCACAAACAGGTATCGCACCAGACCCTGACAAATTGCAAGCACTGAAAGACATCGACGTGCCAACAAACAAAAAGGAACTTCGGAGCTTTTTAGGTCTTATCAATTATTTTAGAAAATTTATCCACTACAAAGCATTAGACACGCCCTTGCTATACCAGCTTACAAGTAAAAACACACTTTGGTCATGGAATGAAGACGTTGAAGCTGAATTCGAGAACTTGAAAGAAGCATTATTAAAAGCACCTTTGTTATCACACCCTGACCCAACACAAAACTTTTCCGTTGCAACAGATAGTTCAACCACAGCACTAGGAGTACATATTTTCCAAGAAATAAAGGAAGAAGATAAGACAGTCGTGAAACACATTGCTTTTGCAAGCAGGATACTTTCTCCAGCAGAGCGCAATTATTCTGTAACAGAATTAGAGACACTATGTGTAATTTACGCTTTTAAGCGATTCCGTCATTTTCTATATGGCCGACATACAACAATATATACCGATCACCGAGCAATCCAGTTTTTATTGTCAGCAAAACTTACGCATGATAGATTAAGCCGCTGGAAATTATACTTACAAGAGTTTGATTTTACCATTATACACATTCCAGGCACGCAGAATACTGTTGCCGACGCATTGTCGAGGTCCATTCACAATAAACGCATGGAGAAAGAAAATACCTTTTGCTGCAACAACCATAGTATTATGTATATTAAACAAGTAGCTTTCGAAAACTTTATATCAGCAGCATTACAGGATATAGAGAGAGAACAGCAGAAAGATGAAACACTGAAAGAGATTGTAACGCTTTTGAAAGACAGAAGTAACGCTAAAGTCAGACTTCATTACACTGTACATCAAAATATACTCTTTATTCGATCATACCGAGACGGTAATAATTGGCTTTTATGCATTCCAGAAGGGATCGTAAATAAACTGATATGGTATACACATCTAAGTTATGGACACTACGGAGCGAGGAAATGCTTTCTGATTGTGCGACAAAATTGCCACTTTAATAACATGGAAAAACACATAAGAAAAGTAATAGCATCATGCAAGATATGTCAAAAAGCTAAATCATCAACAGTGTCACACATTCCACCATTGTATCCCATCATACCGGTTAAGTTAAGACACATGGCAGCAGTGGATCTTTTCGGTCCAATCCCCAGAACAAATAATGGTTATAGTTATATTTTTGTAGCTGTAGAACTAACATCCAAATTTGTAACATTTTCTCCACTAAGGAAAGCAACAGCAAGAACAGTATCAAGAGCGTTTGTAAGAGATTTTCTATCAGTAGTAGGACGTGTACAGAAGGTTATTTCGGATAACGGTCCGCAGTTTAGGTCAGACGTATGGAAGAAAATGTTAGAAAGTAAGAACATAACACCTATTTACATATCAAGATATCACAGTTCTTCCAACCCATCAGAAAGAATAATGAAAGAGATCGGGAAGTTATGCAGAATTTATTGTCATAAAAGACATACAACATGGGATAAATATATTTTACAGTTTCAAGAAGTGATAAATGCAATACCCAATGAATCTGCGATGCTATCACCAACCGTAATACTGACAAATAAAGATCCACCGAACAAAATTACCGAACTAATTACTTTTCCTAAGACGTGTAGGCTTCGACATTGTGAAATAATAGACACAGCATTAGCAAACACTAAAAGAGCTGCAGATCGGCGGAAGAAACAACAGAAGCAGGTAAGTCGACTACAGAAGTACGAGATTGGCGACAAAGTACTGATTCGCACTCATTTTCTTTCCAACAAAGGTAAGCACAGATGCCGTAAATTCGAACTTCTGTATGCAGGCCCTTACAGAGTTCGTAATATTCCACACGCTAATGTAGTGCATGTGGAAACGCTACGTAAGAAGAAATCATTAGGGAATCATCATGTATCCAACGTGAAACATTTCTTGACTTAAATTTTTGCATTTCAGCTGACGAAAGGACGGCGTGACACGTAAGTATGCAACAATGGTAGTTTCAGCGCGCTTCAGTAACAAACAAAGCCGCGACACGCAGCGGGCCGCTAATATTTCACCGTACCTTAAAGAACACAGCAGTACTTAATGATGCTACGCCAGCCAAGACAAATAAAAACACGAGAAACATTTCCTAACTTAAAGAGAACATGCAGACAACGACACGACGTATGAATTTGTGCACTGAGAGCTCATAAATGAAAGAAATTTTTTTTATAACGTGACATAATTACTTAAGAAAATGTCGATTTTTGCAATAGCTAAACTGATAATATAGATCGTTCATTAATCAATTATTTTAGTGGTAACATTAACATGTACTCTTTATTCCAGAATGCAGCATTGTTGTCACACGTCATCAAAATGAAACTTAGTTTTAGTTAGAATAAGGATGTGAATCTTTAGGTCACGCAGATAGCTGACGCTAATTGTCATTACAGAAATTTTATAGGTCATGCCGGGAGCTGACGTGATTTTGCAGCAGTTAATATTATGATAAAGTGTTTTATAGGTCATGCCAGGAGCGGACGAGAAGTACCAGAAGATGTTTATTGAAGTCATGCCGTGCACTGACGATAATTAATACTGAATGTTTTATAATAAGTCATGCTGTGCGCTGACGTTAATTAATGCTGAATGTTTATAACAGGTTATGCAGAGAGTTGACACAGATGCAGAAGAAGAATGTGTATGTTATGTTAGTATATAAGAAATGTATAATGTTAAGAAATAATTTTGCTAGCATGTGACACATTGCAACAATATGGATGGGGACCACACATTACAATGTCTAACCAGAATAATGTTTACCTTAATTTTCAGCTGCAAAAGAATACTTTAAATAATTTTATGACAGTAATTTTATTGTATATTATGACCTGACATTTGACGACTCATAACTGACGACTACACCCCTGAATGGAAGATAAAATTTTAGGACAGTAAGTCAAGAAATGCATTGTCAACAAAATTTATAATTAATGATGTAAGAAACTAAGATATGTAAATACAGAATAAGTAATAATGTACTTGTCTATAACAAATCTGTATACTATCAAATACTGAATAAGTAGGAACTTTTATGTCTTTTATATATGGGAATAATTTTCTGGAAGAATTCTTAAATTAAAACTACATATTGTTACAAATTACGACACAACATATTTTGTCATAGGGAAAATTATTTGGTAGTCAAATTATGGTACCAACAATGTCCGTGAACCCATTGCCAAAACAATTTTACCCGTACCTTAATTCCTGTGCATCCCCATGGTTATTGAGCACAGAATCAGTGAATTGTGAAACACGTGACTTCAACCAATGATGTTCTCGACGAGGTGTTTGCATACCTAGATGCACACCACAGCCCGATGTATGTCAATTGGTGCCTGCATACCTAGATACACACCACAGTATGATGTACGACAATAGGTGTTTGCATACCAAGATGCACACCACCAACCTTAATGGACCATTGGAGATGGAACTTAATCCTGATGTGGCTGCGGCAACTCAGGCTATTCGACGACGTACTTAGTGTTTGGGTACACTAAAACTATGGAGCAAGGCGATGATGGAACCACATGGCGAAACCTGGTGTTGTGCTATGTGAGGGAAAGGAACAGACTTTTGAGTGCATTCACAGACAGTTGCCAGTGCTTTGACCAAGCTATCCAATTCCTTTTGTACCTTCCTTAATTGTGGTACTAAGAGATGCCAATTTTAATTAAATGTTTCATAATGTAAACTTTCAATTGCTTCATATGATCTGTATATTGATTTTCACATTTACTCTTATTCTTGTTGTTAAATTTAAGGGAACCAAATTTTACTTGATGTACAATTCCTACTAAAACCCTTTCTATTTACATATTCTCTTTATTAGAGATAGACAAATCATTTCGTATGACAGCATTTGTGTATACACTTTGTTCAAACTATTTTCTATAATCAAATTTTATACTTATGTTGAGCCCATATGACTCAACAACGTAGTAAAATTTTAAGAAAGCCGAGTAGCGGCATATGTAATTATGTAATAGGCGTATTTAAACTGTTTTAGCATGTAATTATCTGAACTGTTTCTTATTTAAATTGTTTTGTTAATTAAATTGCATTGTGTATTATTGAGAAAGAGCGGGAAACCGCGCATAGATACATTTTGAGAAAGAGCGGGAAACAGCGCGCAGTAATACATCTGTAATGGTAGCAGGGATTGTCTACACCAAAAACCATTGTTGGCGGCGAGACCGCACTTTTGTAGCATTGAGCGTTGGAAGCGAGCAGTTGCGAGTAAGATGTGAGACGAGGCAGTCGTAGCTAGCGAGACATGAGAGGAGGTCGCTGTAAGCGAGGTATGAATTAACACTTTGAAAGAAGCGGTGTGCTCGCCAGCCACTCGCTATAAGTAGCGCAATGCTAGTTTTTAAGAATTTTTGTAAAGAACTATACCCCTTGTAATTGTTTGTCAAGATCGTTCTCAGAATATAGTTAACTTCTACCAGATTAAATGCATTAAGAATTTTCTATCCCAAAATCATTCACGTAAATGCTTTACGGAATTTATTGTTATCTTAAAAGAAAAGTCTAAACTGAGCTTCAGCTTTTATCAAATCTAAATTAACTTCAACTTAAAGAATTCCAGTCACAAAGTATTATGAAACTCCACCAGCAGCTTATAATTATGTTAAAGAGAAGTAAGTATATTCATTCCACAGTTTGTTGTAGCAGTCAGATGGCGATCCAGTATAAATAATTAAAGGTAAGAATCAGTCTTAATAATTTCAGGTAACGACTGAGGGCCACGGCGACAACACATTTTATGTTTCGTCGTAATAATCAGCAGGTAGTCTTGACAGAGCAGCAGTTAAAAGATTTTAAGAGACGCAGCGTTCAGTCAGCAAGCAAACGTTCATCCAATATTAGACGGGAAGGCTTCAGTATTTAAAAATATCAACTGACAGGTATTTAAATTTGCAGTAAGTAAATAAATAAATCGTGACTGGCCGGGTGACCGGACGTCACCCTTCCATGGATGGCGATGACGGGCGGCCGAGGGGCTGCAATGCTGGAAGCGGCTCCAGTTCAACATCCCAACATCCATAGGGGTCCCCTCCCTCACGAAGTGTTTCTTGTGCTGTAGGAGGAGGTGACTGCTACTGTGACTGCGATGGGGGCAGCTGCATATCCCGGCGGTCTACAGGGTCTGCGAACAAAGAAGGCTCGGCAGACCTCAGGAACGGCAGGTCATAACTGGTTCTGGTGCCGCCAATGGAGTCCTGTCCAACTACGCATGGTGTATGTCGATCTTGAAAGAATGTCATGAACTACATCATGCTCCCATCTGCGTACGGCTTCGTACACCCTGAACTGAACTGGCTGCTACCTGTTGAGAAGGACCCTCTTGACTGCGAGGTCTCAAGTTCAGGCTCGTTTGGAAGTGTTGTTTTTCATCGATATCTACGTCATACTCTGAAAGCCACCTAATGATGTGGGTGGAGGGCACTTTCGGTACCACTGTCTGATCCCTCCAACCCTGTTCCACTCGCGAATAGTGCGTGGGAAGAATGATTGTCGGTAAGCCTTTGTATTGGCTCTAATTTCTCGAATTGTCTCCTCGTGGTCAATAAGCGAGATGTATATGGGGGGGGGGGAAGTAATATGTTGTTCGACTCCTCCTGAAAAGTGCTGTCCCGAAAGTTCAACAGTAAATCTCTCTGTGATGCACAATGCCTCTCTTGTAACGTCTGCCAAATGGTTCAAATGGTCCTGAGCACTATGGGACTTAACATCTGAGGTCATCAGTCCCCTAGAACTTAAAACTACTTAAACCTAACTAACCTAAGGACATCACACACATCCATGCCCGAGGCAGGATTCTAACCTGCGACCGTAGCAGTCGTGCGGTTCCGGACTGAAGCGTCTAGAAACGCTCGGCCCCAGCGGCCGGCTGTAACGTATGCCAGTGGAGTTTTTTTAGCATTTACGTAACGCTCTCTCGCCAGCTAAACGATCCTGTAACTAAACACCCCGCTCTTTGTTCGATCTTCTCCATCTCCTCTATCAATTCTATCTGACAGTGATCCCAGATAGATGAACAATATTCAAGAATCGGGCGAACAAGCGCTTTATAAGCCACTTCTTTCGTGGATGCGTTACATTTCCTTAAGATTCTTCCGATCAATCAGAGTCTGGTGTCTGCTTTTCCCACTATCTGTTTTATGTGCTCATTCCACTTAAGGTCGCTCTGGATAGTTACGTCTAGATATTTTATGGCTGACGGTATCTCCAGCTGTTTGTCATCAATAGTGTAGTTGTACGGTAGTGGATTCCTTTTCCTATGAATGTGCAATATGTTACATTCATCTACCTTTAGGGTCAACTGCCAGAGCCTGCACCATTCATCAATTCTCTACAGGTCGTTCTGTAAATTCTTACTATCTTCTGGAGTTGCTACATTGGTATAGACAACTGCATCACCTGCGAATAGCCTTAAAGAGGATCCGACGCGTTCTGCTAGATCATTTATATAGGGGTCCCATTTATTCTGACCACCGTGAATAACTTGTTTGTCCACGGTGCAAATTACAAAATGTTTCAAGCAAATGTATTTTAGCCGTCAGGGGGACATCAATCAGCTTGATTGCCTTCGTTGTAGCTTTGTTTTTTTACAAAGATATGAACAGCGATATGACTTTTTAAATGGCACCCTGCATTTTTATTCATTTCCTCTCCTAAAGACCTGTTCAAAAATGTATCACGGTAAACCATTCACTGAAACACAACGTTATTAATTACATAACACAACATTGACTTTGAGCCCGAGATCACAAACTCATCCCCTTGCTGGAGTTGTGAGAAAACAAATGAAAACCAAGTAAAAACATTCACTTTGACTCTCTGTACCACTGCTCAGGTGCATAACATTCGAAGGTGCTCAAAGTAAAGTGGTCACGTTGGAAACCGATACACTGGTGCACTCGTTGAATGAAATAATTATTCACTTCTTCCAATGTTGCCTGCTGAAGAGAATTGGCGGCCATGGTGGCCGAGCGCTTCTAGGCGCTTCAGTCCGCGAACGCGCTGCTGCTACGGTCGCAGGTTCGAATCCTGCCTGAGGCATGGATGTGTGTGATGTCCTTAGGTTAGTTAGGTTTAAGTAGTTCTAGGTTTTATGGTACTGATGACATCAGATGTTAAGTCCCATAGTGCTTAGAGCCATTTGAACCATTTTTGAGGGGAATTACAAGCAAGCACGATACGTTCCTGGATGTCATCTGGAGATGTTGGAATATCGAGACAGACAGCGTCTTTAATGCATCCCCAAAGAAAAAAGTCCAGAGGATTTAAATCAGGGGACCTAGCGGGCGAAGTAACTGTTACTTCTCGACCAGTCCATTGGGCAGGATACCTTCGGTTCAGAACGCAACGTGCACAAAAATGTTTCAAATGGCTCTGAGCTCTATGGGACTCAACTTCTACAGTCATTAGTCCCCTAGAACTTAGAACTAGTTAAACCTAACTAACCTAAGGACATCACACACATCCATGCCCGAGGCAGGATTCGAACCTGCGGCCGTAGCGGTACGCGGATCCAGACTGCAGCGCCTAGAACCGCACGGCCACTTCGGCGGGCGCAACGTGCACTCAAGGCATTATATGCTGGTCATCCATCGTGTTGATACCACGTACGCATTCCGGTTGTTCGCGACACTTCATCCAGAAGAGGAGGACGAATTCGTCTGAGGAAGTTGGCATACGCTGTGCCGTTTAGACCACCACTGATGAAATAAGGGTCAACAATTGTAGTACCAAGCATCTCACACCAGACGTTATGTCTCCATTGACGCTGATGTTCCACCTGTCGAAGCCATCGTGGGTTGTCGCTGGACCAATAATCCATGTTCCTAGCATTTACCTGTCCTTTGTTTTGAGAACGAACGTTCATCAGTAAGTAGAACATTGGAGAAGAATTTCGGGTTGGCGAGGATATGCTGCTCTGCCCACTGACAGAACTGTACACGATTCTGAAAATCATTCCCATGCCATTCTTGATGTAGGTGTACATGGTAAGGATGTAACCGGTGACGTGTAAGAATACGACGTACACTGGTTTTAGGAAGCGAGAACAGTAACTTCGGCAGCTTCGTCTGTGCGAGTGCTACGAAGATTGGGCTGTCGTGGGTTGAAACATCCCGTTTCCTGAAGCGTCGCAACAAGACGAGGGAACATTCGTCGGGAAGGTGGGTACTTGTCAGGATATCGCTCTCAGCACAGTTTCGCTGCCTGCGAAGCATTTCCACTACCTTCAACAATAACAATAAAAGAACGTTATGTCGATGCAGTTTGTAAGAAGGACAGTCTTTACTGTATGCCTACTCTACTCAGCTGTATTTAAAAGGGCTAAACTACTGCACCAAATGTTCCCGTACATAAGAAAACAGTATTGCAATTACTGCTCTGCTGACTTACATTCCCCATAGATGAGTAGCATTTCTATCTTCTCTTTGTTCGCGTACATTCTACCCACACAACTCTTCGACTGACGATTGTTGACGGAATGACGTGTGTGCATTCTACTTACGTTTACATTTGTCCTCTGTCAACGCCAGCACGTGAATGTGTTCCATTACCCCGAGAACCTGCACTAAGCGCTGGGAGAGTCAACGTCAGTGTTGTGTTATGTAATTAATAACGTTGTGTTACAAAAAAATGGCTCTGAGCACTATGCGACTTAACTTCTGAGGTCATCAGTCGCCTAGGACTTAGAACTAATTAAACCTAACTAACCTGAGGACATCACACACATCCATGCCCGAGGTGGGATTCGAACCTGCGACCGTAGCGGTCGCTCGGATCCAGACTGTAGCGCCTAGAACCGAACGGCCACTCCGGCCGGCTTGGAATTTGCAGTTCCGTGACTGCAGTGCAAAGACTTTTCAGGTTGCGATACGTTTTTGAATAGGTCTTTAGGAGAGGAATTGAATTACCGAATAAAAAATACAGGGTGCCATTTAAAAAAGTCACACCGCTGTTCATATCTTCGTAAAAAAAAGCTACAACGAAGGCAATCATACTGATTGATGTCCCCCTGACGGCTAAAGAACAGTTGCTTGAAATATTTTGTAATTTGCATCTGGACAAACAGTTATTTAGGAAGGTCAAGACAAATGAGACATCCAGTATAAACAGTAAACAGCAACCGTTCTATCACACCTGCCTGTGGTACTCAGGATATACCTTTACATCTGTCGATTTAGTTGCGTTAAGAGCGACGTGTTGAGTTGTCTGCAAGAAACTCTTCAATCCAATCGCAAGTCTGCTCCGATACTCCGTAAGCTCGTTTTTTTCCATTAAACGACCATGCGGGGCGGTGTCAAATGCCTTACTGAAATCGAAGAACACGGCATCAACCTGAGCGCTTTTATCCACTGCAGTTACGACAGTAACAAATTCGCTGCTAATTACTCGCCATGTCCATCAGGAGGGCGATAGAAAATGAGTGTCCGCGAGATTCACAGATCGACGTTCTGTCGGATGCATGTATTAAACTTCACAAATTAGTCTTCGTCGACATTCAATAAATGTTCAAAACAAATCATTAACTTGTATGAAGTGTGCCGTGCCATAGTGATCACAAAAGTCGTACCATCCAGACCGACAAACCATGCATCACGTTCAGCTAGGTATCCACTCCGGAACATTGCCTATAGAATCATACTGGTGTAACGAACTGATGGATTGCGATGGCATGCAACCGAATGCGAATCAGTCTGTCTGTCAAGAAGGTAATTATTTAGATGCTTTAATTAGCAATTGATTCTTTGGATGCTTTGAAATAAAACTGATATGCAAACTATGGCTAGAGCAACGGTTCGTTCCTCGTCAAAAGGTCCAGAATCTGTCACTTCATTTCATATTCATTAATTACTCTATACTAAATCTTTGTTTCCTGTCTTGCACGGTTGCCCACGAGCTCGTCACTGCATGTTGCGTTCTTGGGCTCGTAATACGATGTCTTACGTAACAATTAGCCCCCTCAGAAACTCTGAAACTGAGACAGGTCGATTAATTGTGGTTCAGTGACGCCTGCCGCTTCCAAAATTGCATTATCTATCCTTAAATTATGTAGCCTAATACATGAATGAGTCAATAGAAGGAATGAACACTATAATTAAATCATCACAAACGATGTATGATGAGTTTTTCCACCGTGTACAAACTCTAGAGATTTATCAGTGAGAGGATATGGAACAAAAAAGGTCTAATGAATTAATGTCTGGAAATGCATGGTTTCCATGCTAGAGACTATTTATTCAATTATACTGAGAGACTGTAGTCTAGTACGGGCTGTACTATGCAGCCGCAGTTACAGTATGCATTGTTTTCTCCTAGTAGGTGGTACGGTTCCTCACGTGTCATTCCCTAGCGCCCTCTCCCGCCATAGTAATTGGTAATGGGTCCGATTCACTTCTGTTGCTGACTCACCTAGTAGTGGATCTGATACAGCGTTGTACGCAGTGGTTCCGTATTCGAATCGAGACCTTGTTGATATGGTGTTTTCTTACGGAAAGGCAAATCGCAACGGACGGCAGGCAGACCTATGCCCGCCCATAACAACCTCGGCATTGAACGTTCGCAACAGTGTTTCGCTGTTTGTCTGAGACAGGGTCGTTTCAGGAAGTAGGAAATCATGAACGACTTTCCTGAAATGTTTGGATCTGGAGTAAAATGCGATTAACGGTGCTGAAGGCGACCACCATGTCTGTACCAGGCAGTAGGCCCGCCAGCACTGAAAAAGAAAACAAACAGAATCGTAAATATATCTGAAGACTGCCTCGGTATAAAAACAGTAAAGATTTTCTTCTACAATATACCATATTTACAACGTGATTTAAATACAAAGCATGATGAACAAAAGCTCTCACTCCCAAAATTTATAATTGAGAAGTGTGGGTCCTGAGTAGCACGTATGAGACTCCTATTGAAGACGGAGGGTTATTCAGAAACAAGAAAAATACAGGGTGTTTCAAAAGGAATATACACATTTCGAATGCATATATTTATTAAATTTTAAGACATACAGACTACAGATGTTCAATTTGCCCTCCATCAGCAACACGAACAGTATCACATCGATACTTAAATTCCTCCCATACTCGGGCAAGCATGTCCCTCGTCACTGCCGTTAATGGTAGTACAGAACCGATTCTTTAATTCATACAGGTACTGTGAGAGTGGTGGTACATAAACGTTGCCTTCAGCGAAACCCCACAGGAGGAAGTCAGAGGGTGTCAATTGCGGTGACCGTGGAGTCCAGCTGAGATATGCTAGCGCCGGCCGCTGTGGCCGAGCGGTTCTAGGCGCTTCAGTCCGGAACCACCCTGCTGCTGCGGTCGCCTTTCGAATCCTGCCTCGGGCATGGATGTGTGTGATGTCCTTAGGTTAGTTAGGTTTAATTAGTTCTAAGTCTAGGGGACTGATGATCTCAGATGTTAAGTCCCATAGAGGTTATAGCCATTTGAAACATTTAGACATGCTAAGTCACTAGCTCCTTGACGACCAATCCAACGGTTCGGTAGAGTTACAAATGGTTCATATGGCTCTGAGCACTATGGGACAACATCTGAGGTCATCAGTCCCCTAGAACTCAGAACTACTTAAACCTAACGAATCTAAGGACATCACACACATCCATGCCCAAGGAAGAATTCGAACCTGCGACGGTAGCAGTCGCGCGGTTGCGGACTGAAGCGCCTAGAACCGCTCGGTCACAACGGCCGGCCTAGGTAGAGTTTCATTCAGATATTCACGCACTTGGCGACTCCAGTGAGCGGGTGCCCTGTCTTGTTGAAAAACAATGTTGTCTTCGTGCAGCCTCGGAAACAGCCAGTTTTGTAAGATAGCGACATACTGCTGACCGTTAACCGTGTTTCCATCGACGAAGAATGGGCCGTACACAGATGATTGGGATACCGCACAAAACACACTGACTTTGGGCGAATCTTGTACGTGTTCAATGGCTGCAAGTGGGTTGTGTAGGCCCCAAATTTGAACACCGTGTTTGTTTATCTGACCACTAACATGGAAAGTTGCTTCATTACTGAACACTATGAGCTGTGTGAAAGTGTTGTCAGTGCCAATAGCATCAAGAATCTCGTTACAAAACGCCACACGTTTGCGTTTGTCATCAGGACGCAGAGCTTGCAAGAGCTGTAACCTATACGACTTCATTAACAATCGACGTCTCAAAACACGCCAAATCGTTGTTGTAGGCAGTTGTAACTCCCGACTGGCACGACGAGTTGATTTTGAATGACTACGTGTGAATTCGTGGAACATTTTCTTCAGGAACATGAGGGCGGCCAGGACTCTTTCCTTTACATACACATTCTGTTTCTAAAAACTGTCAACACCATCTGCGAATGTTTCACCCATTCGGAGATCAGTTTGGTACCTCAACCTGAAAAGTCTTTGCACTGCATTCACGGAACTGCAAATCCCAAACTCGAGAACACAAAATGATTTATGCTGCGGATTATCCATTTTACACATATGACGGATACCAATGAAAACAGGACAACTGACATCTAGCGGATATTAATAAAAACTAGACTATGTATTCGTTTCTCCAATAGCCGAGTAGAGCCGCAGCGATCGATACTCTGGACAAAATAGTACTTTGTAATACTATATTCTTTTTGGAACACCCAGTACTTTTAAGTTGAATCGCGTAAAGAAAGATAAAATGGCACATGACCAACACATCGCTTATGATTTATCGTATGTAAGTGGGAATGGGGTAGAAATTGCTTTCCGTGCGCACATAGATGATGAGGATGATAGGTTTGGGAGGCGCTCAACTTTGCGGTCGTCTGCGCCAGTACAAAGCCCCAATTTTTGCACAGTCCAATTTAACCACTGTCACGAACGATGATGATAAGATGATGCGGACAACACAAACACTCAGTCCCCGTGGTGAGAAAATTCCTAACCCGGCCGGGAATCGAACCCGGGACCCCGTGATCCAGAGGCAGTAACAGCAGCCACTGGACGACGAGCTGCAGACATGTGCTCACTTTGAGTGCGCTGTAGCCAGCAGACGCGTTTGGCCTATGTAGCACTACACAGCAGGCCAGAAGGGGGCGTGGCGGGCGCGTGCTTTGACAGCCGACAGCTGCGGCGGTACACCACACAGCGCTCCCTACTGTGTATTGCGTGCTCGCCCAGCTATATCGGGGGTGTCAAATGGGGCCAGCCCCCGAGTAGGGGCGGGTCGGCTGTCTGCCTGCGGACCCACCTCGTGCGTTAGACACACACACGTAGCCGCCCAGCCGCACAACTGTAAACAGTAGACACCAGACGACAAGGCAACAAGCGCTCTCTCAGAACACCCTGCGTGGGAAGCAGTTGCGCTTGGCAGTCAGCCACCGCTGTCTGTTACAAATCTGTTACTGGCAGCAGCTGTCGTTCCTCAAGTCCGACATGACCAATCTCTTCACTTAATCTCTTGCGTGAAGCTCAACTCCTCACAGACAAAGGTGTCTCGCTGCTCGATGCGTTAGCCCCGCTCCACGCAGAGGGCAATTTAAGTTCATTACCTGCATATTAATAACTGTTCTTAGATTCTTACGTTAATATAATTATACTTGTTTCACTAGTAAGGTGAGACGAGTGCGTGCGGTAGAAATGTGGCTGCAAGTGCAATAACACGGTCGGGACAGAGCACTGTGTGTGTTCCTCTAAAAACATTTTCATGTGAATATTGTAACTGGTATTGACTTGAGGAAGTTAGATTGATGTAAATTATTTCTGAACAAATATCGGTCAAATTGTCCAAATGGTATCAGCACAGATGTATCTATAATTTACCATTACTCATACTGTGTATTCAAGTTTTTAAATGTGTATTTCTCTTACGATACATGTTTCGTTATATCCACTGAAAACATAACAAATGGTAGGATTTTCTCGTCTGTTTTTCGCTTTTAATGTGGATGTGGTGTCAAGTGTATTCAAGTTTGAGTTGAATTTTCCTCTTTATCAGTAGAGGTGTAAAAAATAAATTAAAAAGCCTCCAAGGCCACAATCGGTGAACAATGACTAGTATCAAGGCTGACAATGTAGTCAGGAAGGTAGTGTCACTCTTTTATCAATAATTGGATGGCGTATGAGTTTTACGTGAGATCAGTCTTAAACGTGCTAAAATACAGTATCTGTTCTTTCGAGAACAGTTACTGTCTTCATATATAAAATAAATTAATAAAACAGGAAACAGCCTTAAAATTTGACAATTAGAATAGGAACTAAGTGCTCAGTCTTATTTATCGGTATAACTATGTATCTTTATGGTACATCCCTTTATTTTTCCTCATACTTATTCATTGTTCTTACGTCATTAGCTTGGAACGGGCCTTGGTTGTACCTTCTCTGCTTCATCGCCTAAATCCGTAAGAAAAGTCGACTTCTACGTGTTTTGTCCCCCAGTCACTGACAAATGCAAGGCGACAGGGGGTGAGGGGAGGGGCTGTTTCCCCTCTCCCCGCCTCATCTTCTGCAGGTGTTCTTCACAGCTGCCTGCTCCTTTTGTGGCTAAACAAAACATAGCACTGCGCGCGCAGAGTGTAATCACGAAGGCACTCGACAGAATAACTCGAGTGAACTATGCTACTACGACGTTTGACAGTACAGTTACGGAAGTATCAGAATTCAGCAACAAACTGAGAGATCAACAGCAGAACCATAGGAGATTAACACAGCGTGAGAATTCGGACAAGTCTGTGCGCAGCTTACTTGATTGACAATGAACCGCATTTGAATGCACCCTGTTTCTCTTGTCCTGGTTGATCCGTCCAAAGCTACTTCCTTATTTTCCACAACACAGCTACTCTCATAGGTGAAACGTCTACTTACTGCCAGACACTGCAGAAAACAGAATTCTCTTTCTCCTCTGACAATAAGAACAGTGATTTCTGTATGGGGAAAAATGCGGTTCTCGGCAGACGAAAAGAGGTGATTGTACAAAGTCGCGTTTTGAACGCAGGACACCCACGTTAAGCATACTTTCACCATTTCTGTCAAGAGCTAATAAATCACTCTGAACCCTTTTTCAAAACAAGAACGTCGCAAAAAAATTTACAGTATAGTGTTCTTATATCTGTGAATCAGAAATAGTTAAACAAATAAAGATTCGACGCAACACTGCTGATCTATTTAGTGTGGAAGAGCGGTTGATATTCATATATTTCGCCAGGTTTTATCTACTTCATTTACTACATCTGTCATATGTAGATTTTTGTCCTGATAAGTAACTAATAAAACTTCAGGTGAATCAGTGGTCCCAATTTACAAGAACCAAAACACCAGTGTTACTGAGTAGGAAGCATGATACCGATCCCAGACACATTAAAACGCGGTTAAATGAATGGCTGTACAATAATCGTCAACTACTGCTCGCTGTCCCGAAGTTACCACCAGAGATCACCACTCACGCAGTCACGTTAGTGTAGGCGCGCCAGTTGCAGAGAAACCGCGCTGCGAGCCACCAGCCAGCCAGTCCGCCCGACTGCGAGGCTGCGCCTCCGGTGACCTTGAGGCCGACCAGTGACGTCAGAGTTCTGAGGGCGGCCCGCTTTGACAGCTGCTCGGCTGCGGTGGATCGCCGAGAGCAGCGAAGCTGTAGGTCTACTGCGCCCTCACACACCTGTGGCCCATTGTAACGAGGATGGAGGAGATTAGCACCAGAAACGAGCTCGGCGATGTGTGTTGTGTAAACGTTAAGTCGCGATTTTTTGTGGTCAACTGGGGCCAAATTTTACTCTCAAAATTTTGAGGGAGCAAATGAAGTTCAGCTGCTATCTTTACTTGAGCTAGTGACGCTACGAAAGAGCTGATTTATCTTTCTAGAATGTCAGGATAATTAAGTAATGCAGCTTGACACAAATTGTTTATCATGTGTGAAGACGCTACTCCCACCATACTAAAGTCCCAATTTTTTGTTCTTCGAATTATATTGGTAAAGGGAACCAGATAAACTGCTTCTGCTAAAATTCATATCATGACGTAAGTATTGTGTCACAATACTGGTGGAAACTGTCAGCTATCCATTGCTACTGGAGAGCCAGGACAGGCGCAACTTGTTCTGACATGGAAAATATGAGACGTATTTCGGTTTCGCCCATCTATAGCTACAAACAGCGTAGAGCGGTAATATTTACCATTCTTGCCGCCGTTGAAGGCAACCATGGCTTTTAATAAGTGTTGTGACTGAAAGATTGGAACAGTGCGGTCAGCAGTTATGAATATTCTCTCACCAGATGGACTTTCTTTTTTTTTTCTTTTTGAAGGCAACTATTTGGTTCTTACGTACAGTAGAGCCTTCTGTGGCTAAAACTATGTTGTGGTACAAGACATGCAAAATTTTGATGGAAAGGCGCAAGTTGTAGTCGGACAAGGGTAGTCGCCCACATCTCGCAGGTACCACTTGTTAATGAACTTTATGTCTTTCTAAACAACAAATTTTTATCATGAAAGTAATGTTAGGAATTGTTAATGGGTTATAAAAACAAAAGCAAAATAAACAGTTTATTTAAAAATGAATTTATGTTTCATAATACATAGGCCTATCTTCTTCCCACAGCTTCCTGAAGTATTGATACATACTCCCCTTATACGAATGTCAAATTTATGCAAGATTATGCTTGAAATTTTGGTTTTTCAATATTCTAAAGTTACTTAGAAGTTGAAATACGGTCAGTGCAAACATTTCTTGAATGCCGGCCGCTGTGGCCGAGCGGTTCTAGGCGCTACAGTTTGGAACCGCGCGACCGCTACGGTCGCAGGTTCGAATCCTGCCTGGGGCTTGAATGTGTGTGATGTCCTTAGGTTAGTTAGGTTTAAGTAGTTCTAAGTCCAGGGGATTGATGACCTCAGATGTTAAGTCCTATAGTCCTCAGAACCATTTGAACCATTTTTGATTTCTTGAATGATGTTGTTGTTGTTGTTGTCTTCAGTCCTGAGACTGGTTTGATGCAGCTCTCCATGCTATATGAATGATATAAACAAAAAACATTATCTATATATCTGACATTTGAAACAGGCAATTATTCAGAAGTTGAAAAACAATCTATGCGATCATTTTTTTGAATGCTGTAAAAAAGTAAACTGTCTACATATTTCACATTTAAAACGTGTGATTCTCGTTTTCTTACTTTCTAAACATGGCCTACATATTCTCTTCGGAGGCTCCTGAGGTGATCAACCTTTTTCTCTTCTTCCTTTTTGATATTGGTGCTCATCTTTTGTGCGCGACACATTTAACAACAACAACAAAAAATGGTTCAAATGGCTCTGAGCACTATGGGACTTAGCATCTGAGGTCATCAGTCCCCTAGAACGTAGAACTACTTAAACCTAATCGATGCCCGAGGCAGGATTCGAACCTGCGACCGTAGCGGTCGCGCGGTTCCAGACTGAAGCGCGTAGAACCGCTCGGCCAGTGCGGCCGGCACATTTAACACTTTTGTACAGAGTCCTCCTTGTACTTCAGTACTTCTCCTTTTTACATGCTACTGCACAAGTTCATTCGAAAGATTTCTGAGATATTTTCTTCTCTTGACATTATTGCTGGTGTTTCTTTACCAGATTATAGATGAATTTATGGCATCAACGGTCATCATCGAAAAAAAAACACAACCACCAGAGGCCATCGCTTCGTGTTTCTCGCAACGTTGAAGGCCTCACAAAGTTGAGATTCAGACGATTCGCGAGCCACGCCCCAGTGAGATAAAGTAGTCCCAACAAGGCTTTCATTTCCACCGTGTCTGCCTGTTGAGCGTCTCTTGAACGAGAATAATTATCTTGAATTGCAAGAATAAATTTGTTTGTATTTATTACGGTACGTCGAATCATTTCCAAGAATCAAGAGTATTAGTCACGCTTTTCGCAGGGCCGATTACTCCTGATGGATGACGTTAAATATTTTGTTTAGCTCGTCCTTGCCGGTTTCTGTTCTTTTTTTTTGTCATGACCAAACCTCGATTTTTTTTATTATTTTTCCTTTGAGTAGATTGAAATGTCGGATGGGTGCCCTGATCTTCGTTGTCTGATGAGCTGGACTTCCCATATCAGAATCTACATCTCTTTCTGACACGAGTTCTTCATCAGTATCATTGCCCTCTATAAAACTGTTGTCCCGAGCATTCTGACCGTCCGTGTCACGCAGAATTGCATTTATAACAGCTTCAGTATCCAAAGGATTGTTTAAATTAGAAAATAGTGCCCAAGAAATAAATACGAAACGAAACTGAATAAATAACTTAATGCAAGCATTAAAGGTCAAGCGTATCTGACACATACAGTTTCATTTAATTTCACTGTTGATTCACCCTGTATACTACCTTAAATTACTAATAAGCATCAAAAATTTAAAAATAAATCTTGGAAAATGAAAGGTTAAAAACTTACATGGAGTGTCGCGCGTAATCGTCAGATGCAAAACACGTTTTACTGGCTTCCTGTTTACCGTAGCGAGGAGAGGCCAGGACTGAAATGGGTTAGGTTAGGTTAGTGTTGTTTAACGTCCCGTCGACAACGAGGTCATTAGAGACGGAGCACAAGCTCTGGTTAGGGAAGGATGGGGAAGGAAATCGGCGGCCGTGCCCTTTCAAAGGAACCATCCCGGCAATTGCCTGAAACGATTTAGGGAAATCACGGAAAACCTAAATCAGGATGGCTGGAGACGGGATTGAACCGTCGTCCTCCCGAAGGCGAGTCCAGTGTGCTAACCACTGCGCCACCTCGCTCGGTGGGCGAAATGGGGCGCGGTCGAAAGAGGAGACTAGAACAAAGGGAGGATTTCCCTCCCTCTCGCTGTCCAAGAAAAGGTAGTAAAGATTGTCGCTGCGCGTCTGATACATGCGCGCGCGTATCGGAGGGTTAAATATTTGTCGGTGAAAGGTAATAGAGTACACAATGTGCTCTAATTTTTCTGAGGAATTTATATGTTAAACGCGAACATCAAAACGAAAAAAAGTAATTAAGTAAGGAAAACAACAAATCTTTGGAGAATAATACCGATAAAATGTTGTACACGAAGTAGATGTCAAAAAGGAATTTTATAGCGTCTGCTTTCTTTTTTAAAAAAATGGTTCAAATGGCTCTGAGCACTATGGGACTCAACTGCTATGGTCATCAGTCCCCTAGAACTACTTAAACCTAACTAACCTAAGGACATCACACACATCCATGCCCGAGGCAGGATTCGAACCTGCGACCGTAGCTTTCTTTTAAATGTACATTTCTTCATCGTTAAAGTCGGATGTCTTTCAATCAGCGGTGTTAACACATTTGTGTGTCTACTCCGACAATTATAGTAAAGCTCAGTGTTGCGTGTATCTGTTACAGCTGCTAAATCTTTAGCGAATGAAAGAACGCTAGCTAGGTGCACAAATTCCCCTCCCGAAAGACGAAGGCGTTTAAGACGTTCTCGTTGTTTCGAACATTATTGCGATGTACAAGAGTCGAACTGGAGCAAGCGCAGAGCGAGCAGTGAGTGCTCTAGAGTCTACATACTGAAAACCTTGCGGAGAGACGAAGTCGGAACTCGTCATTGTGTGGAAATTTACCGTAGAGAGATGAGGGCCTCGGCTGAGAAAGGGAGGGAGGGGTGAAGGAAGCCAATGGCAGCTCAGCTGCGAGCTCCGTATGTATGCCGTGTACTGCGCACTTTTAAGTTCAGCTGCTATCTTTACTTGAGCTAGTGACGCTACGAAAGAGCTGATTTATCTTTCTAGAATGTCAGGATAATTAAGTAATGCAGCTTGACACAAATTGTTTATCATGTGTGAAGACGCTACTCCCACCATACTAAAGTCCCAATTTTTTGTTCTTCGAATTATATTGGTAAAGGGAATGTAGCGGAATGTACGAACAGGAAGGCAGAGAGCCAGAAAACAAACGCACAAACACTGTTGCGTGTCGGTCTGAACACGACTTAATTGGGGTCTTAAGGTCACTTTACACGATATAGGATAACGGTGTGGGACGAGTCACTTTACGGAGAATTATGTGACTGCGTCTCGTTAAGTTACACCTGGTCACATAATGGAAAACGGCACTTACCTACTTAAAAACGCGAGAATCAGTGTCGTACTATATAAGTTAAAAGTTTATAATGTATGGAACAGAAACAATTGCGTAGAAGAAATAATATTGGCTTCTTTTCAAATATACCATAATCAGATCCGGAAATTGCAAGACCCACATAGCTTAACACACGACTGAAATACGTATGTTGGATGCCATAGATTACAAACGTGTTTACAGAAATGTGCTCGGCGCCTGGCCTGAGATTCATAATTGCGTGAAGTCCTCTCATACTGCAAACGTCGGACCACTGGGGACAATCGGTGAGTGTCCAGCGCCTCAAGTATTGATGTCGATCTGCACAGTGTTCGCGATGGCGTCATAAGCAGCCCACTACACACATCGCGAGCAGTATGTGTGAGGAAACTGCAGAAAATAAGATGGTCACGCACATACCAAGATCGAAGTGGATTTTTACATTTGTAGCTGAGTCACTCTACTTATCTGTAACGAGCAGTTCATTCTTAGAAATACGACGCCATTGTCAAGAGATAGAAACAATATAAGAAAGTAGGTATTCAATCGGCGTAAAGATAATCGTGCTTATGTATTGAGAATGAACGAAAGTAACCGTACGAAGCACGAGTTTTTATCGATTTGACTTTTGGTAGTTTACAGTGTGCTTAGAGAAAATTCGTGAGAAGATGTGAATGGTTCCTAACCCGCTATCTCCACGCACATGCTGTGGAGGAGGAGGAGAAGCAGAAGTTTTGTTTGATCATTACTCTTTTTATTTGCTTTAATTTGACGATATAATGAAGAAAATTTTAAGTGCTCAATTTAATTTCCCCTGTGAACCATCCGTTCTATTTGAAGTGACTTTTTGCTTTGCGGAAACTAAGCTGTGTAACTTATCAGCGCCGTAAGTCTTTCAGGTTTTTTCCCAACGAAACAGATGCCCTCGCAATTACTTCTGGAGGATCGCAGCGCAGCCACTCGCCTGCCATGCGTCCATTTCTGCCCTTCCGCACCCCTCCCTGCTGCAGGCTGCAGCTGAAGGAAGAGCTCAGCGGTGTCAGGTCGTCCCATTCGACACCTCGTCT
Organism: Schistocerca gregaria; assembly: GCF_023897955.1. Taxonomy (NCBI): domain Eukaryota; kingdom Metazoa; phylum Arthropoda; class Insecta; order Orthoptera; family Acrididae; genus Schistocerca; species Schistocerca gregaria. The sequence goes on from NC_064926.1 coordinate 202,425,356, forward strand.
CTGCAATAACGCCCCACAGCAATCAGCACTGTAGAAACGCCGCTGCGATACTTCTTTTTTTTTAAAGTAGGGATTCTAAACTACCGTGCAACCTAACGTTCTTGGCATTGCCAGAGGTCAAGTTGATCTCTTCGTGCCTGTTGAAAACCTACGCTTCAAGTGGCAATCGTAGCCATACTTTGCACCTATCAAACTAGCATTATATATGTATACTAAGATGGCATCTGTATTTTCGGACATGTCCGAAAGAACAGATACCATCGGTGACCATGCAGCTTGTTAGAATGAAATTACAATGAAATGAACACCCTTAGCTGTTTGCAGGCTTTGACATACGTCAACGGGGACAACTGAAAATGTGTGCCCCGACTGGGACTCGAGATCCCTGGTTCGAGTCCCGGTCGGGGTACACATTTTCATCTGTCCCCGTTGACGTATGTCAACGCCTGTAAGCAGCTAAGGGTGTTCATTTCATTATAAACTAGCATTATTCCAACAGACCACTGTATCCAACAGTTGGCAGCCTCGTGATTGTGTTGTAACGGAAAATGCCTTTAGCTTACAAGTTAGACACGGTGAAGAAAACGCGACTTCTCATTAAGTGGTTAATTATTAGTAAGCTTCTGACACGGAAATTACGCTAGTCTCGCGCCAGTGGAATGTTAAGATGCTTCCCGTCGTCATAGCCTCTATTCGAAGCCATCTTGAAGTTTTCACTACTTCAACAAATTTGTAAGTTCGAGAAATATCACCGCAGAGTATGAAGTCACCATATAATTCGACTATTACTGTCATTATTCCTTTTACTTCTTCATTCAGCTGCTGCCTGAAGGAAGGTTTGAATGCTTGTTGGTCATTTTAGAAGTAGTTGCCCAAAAAGAGGTAATTACTCTGGCGTGCAAAATTAAAGCAACAATCCGCTATTTCCCCGTCCTTTGTCTAAGTCACGATATAATTATATCAACTCTCCACAGATGTCCGTACGATCGTGGTCTGCACGAAAGATGGCATTCCGGTCAATGGACAACGACGCCAGCCATGACGTCAGGGCACCCGTCAAACGGGGTAATAACCCACAATCGCTGTGCACGCAAGAACGCTGGAAGCAGGACAAAAAAATGGTTCAAATGGCTCTGAGCACTATGGGACTTAACTTCTGAGGTCATCACTCCCCTAGACTACTTAAACCTAACTAACCTAAGGACATAACTCACACCCATGCCCGAGGCAGGATTCGAACCTGCGACCGTAGCGGTCGCGCGGTTCCAGACTGTAGCGCCTAGAACCGCTCGGACACTCCGGCCGGCGAAGCAGGACAGCAGCAAACTGATGTGGCCCGATGGCTTAATGTAAATCGTACTGTTGTTTCTCGGATGTGGCGACAGTTTATATGACTGTCTGAATTGGTGTGGAGAGTGAGGATCGACTGATTCGCATCTCGAAGGAACGTGGCACACGATTTTGGGACCCAAACATTGTGGGAAGAGACTGACGTCGAGGATGATCCCTAACGCTGTGGGCAGGGATTATGTTGACGACTCGAACACCTCTTCATGCAATTGTAGGGGTGAATGAGCAAGATTCAACTGCTGCCAGGTAACGTGAGGAGATCTTGGGATCTCACGCGCGGTTGCTGCGTGTTCTATGGCCCAGACTTCGTACTGATGGACGATAATGCTCGACCTCGTAGAGCACTGGTGGCTGACGTTTTCTCGGAAACGGAAGATATTGCACGCATGCCGTGGTCTCCTCGCTCTCCCAATTTGAATCCCATACACCATTTTTGGGACGAAGTAGGGAGACGGGTTGCACCAAGTCAGCGTCACCAACCACTCTTCAAGGCTTGTGAACAGCTCTGCAGGACAAATGGGCGTTATTGCCTCTACATGGGATTGATGACATGATTCACAGCATGTCCCGCCGTTGTCAGAGCTGTATTGGTTCCAAAGGTGGTCACACCCCATGCTGAGCACATTAACCAATTGAAAGTGAGTGCAAATCCGTTGAAGAAAATGAAGAACATCTTCGTCTACTGTTACGTATGTTGCAGTTGTTTACGTTCTGTATTCTTTACGTTATTTCTACTTTGCTGTCACCTGTTTATACTGTTTTATGGCAAAACAAACGCAACCTTGTAAAATTTCCGTTTGTTGCTTTAACTTTGGACACCAGTATATTTAGTTCTTTCGGTATGTGGGGGGAAATCTTTTCAAGTTAATATCGGATATTTCAAATTATTCGTTGATTACATTAAAAAAAATTAAGCGATGAAGACATTAATTGATAACAGAAACCGTGTTTATTACTACATTTACTTAGCAAGTACGATTGTAAACTGCTAAAACTAGCAATAAACGCCAATTCAAAAGACAGAGGCTTTTATATTTTATGTGGTATGGGGATCAAAGTATTGCAGAAACTCTACTGTTTTCGTTGCAATAAACTCAAATTTTTCATTTTACGTGGTCCAAGTTCAAATTTCCAAGGAATCAGTTTACATTTAGTATACGCTTTAACAATGCAGAAACAATATGGCGCGGTTGTAAAACTCACATCCCACTAAGCGGCCATACACTTAGTCTCCAACCAGAAATTCTAACGCTATGGAACAACATTTTCAGTAATCTGCTCTAGCGATGACTATTTGCTAGTGCCCTTTCTCACAGGAAAATACACATTGACCTATTGGGCTTCATAACTATACTGTAACAGTAGTTTCGAATGCAATGTTTGCATACGGATTGCTGAATTTAATAGTGCCGTGCCTTCCACCTCTGTATATGCCTCACGTAAATTGGCTCTATATCAGTTCAGGTTTCATAATCGCTGAAATAAAACCACTTGACCTCCCAACACGAGAAATTTCATCCTTCTTCCCTTCTGCAGGACTTTTTTTTCTTGTCAGTCATCTTTTTCCTTTCGAACCAGCGAAATGCGGTGCAGTAGGTGAGACCTGGAGATATCGGAAGGTTTCAGATTGATTATGCGAGGGTTCGAACTTAAATAGTGGCAACCGATACAAAAGAGTTACATAGTTTCACCTGTACTGCACTTCAGTGTAGTCACCAGCGTTGTGTAGAATTCGTTGCGAGCAATGTGGAAGGCGTAGTATACCGTTAGCAGAGCCTCTTCTGTTGGTGCGAATGGAGCGCTCTACAGTTATGGTGATTCTCGTGTACTACTGTGATGGTGTATCCTAGCGCATTACGTTCCTCCACGGCAGACTGTCAATGCACAGTATTACTGTTCGTTTTTGGAGCATCACCTGCGACCAGCTTTGCGAAAGAAGCGGCGACACTTTCTGCGCAACCCACCCGCCATTTTGCACGACAATGCGCGAGCGCATACAGCTCAAGCTGTGGCTGCTCTGTTCGGTCGATAGTACTGGGAAGTACTGTACCACCCACCATACTCCCCGAACTTAAGACCTTGTGACTTTGATTTGATTCAGGAGATGAAGAAACCACTTCGTGGCATTCGCTTCAGAACTGTTCCAGAGATTGGGCAGGCAGTAGACCGCTCCATTCGCACCATCAACAGAACAGACTTTGCTAACGGTATACTACGCCTTCCATATCGCTGGAAACGGGTTCTACACAACGCTGGTGACTACTTTGAAGGACAGTAACAGGAGCAAACAAGTAACTCTTTTGTATCGGTTGTGAATAAATAGTTGCCAGTATTTAATTTCCTACACTCGTATAATGGTTAGACAGAGATTTTAAATTATAAGACATTTTCAGGGGCAGATATGGACACCGACCACAATTTTTTAGTTATGAAATGTAGATTAAAATTGAAGAAACTGGATAAAGGTAGGAAATTAAGGAGATGTGAGCTGGATAATTTGAAATAAACAGAGTTTGTTGAGAGCTTCAGAGGGAGTACTATACAACGGTTGACTAGAAAATAGGAGAGAAATACAGTAAAAGAGGAATGGGTGGCTATAAGAGATGAAATAGCGAAGGCAAAAGAGGATCAAATGGGTAAAGAGACAAGGCCTAGTAGGAATCCTTTGACTGTTGTTGTGGTCTTCAGTCCTGAGACTGGTTTGATGCAGCTCTCCATGCTACTCTATCTTGTGCAAGCTTATTCATCTGCCAGTACCTACTGCAACCTACATCCTTCTGAATCTGCTTAGTGTATTCATCTCTTAGTCTCCCTCTACGATTTTTACCCTCCACCCTGCCCTCCAATACTAAATTAGTGATCCCTTGATGCCTCAGAACATGTCCTACCAACCGATCCCTTCTTCTGGTCAAGTTGTGCTACAAACTTCTCTTCTCCCCAATCCTGTTCAATACTTCCTCATTAGTTATGTGATCTACCCATCTAATCTTCAGCATTCTTCTGTACCACGACATTTCGAAAGCTTCTATTCTCTTCTTGTCCAAACTATTTATCATCCATGTTTCACTTCCATACATGGCTACACTCCATACAAATACTTTCAAAAATGACTTCCTGACACTTAAATCTATACTCGATGTAAACAAATTTCTCTTCTTCAGAAACGCATTCCTTGCCATTGCCAGTCTACATTTTATATCCTCTCTACTTCGACCATCATCAGTTATTTTGCTCCCGAAATAGCAAAACTTCTTTACTACTTTAAGTGTCTCATTTCCTAATCTAATTCCCTCAGCATCACCAGACTTAATCCGACTACATTCCATTATCCTCGTTTTGCTTTTGTTGATGTTCATCTTACATCCTCCTTTCAAGACACTATCCATTCCGTTGAACTGCTCTTCCAAGTCCTTTGCTGTCTCTGACAGAATTACGATGTCATCGGCGAACCTCAACATTTTTATTTCTTCTCCATGGATTTTAATAACTACTTCGAGTTTTTCTTTTGTTTCCTTCACTGCTTGCTCAATATACAGATTGAATAACATCGGGGAGAGACTACAACCCTGTCTCACTCCCTTCCCAACCAGTGCTTCCCTTTCATGTCCCTCGACTCTTATAACTGCCATCTGGTTTCTGTACAAATTGTAAATACCCTTTGCTCCCTGTATTTTACCCCTGCTACCTTCAGAATTTGAAAGAGAGTATTCCAATAAACATTGTCAAAAGCTTTCTCTAAGACTACAAATGCTAGAAACGTAGGTTTGCGCTTCCTTAATCTAGCTTCTAAGGTAAGTCGTAGAGACAGTATTGCCTCACGTGTTCCAACATTTCTACGGAATCCAAACTGATCTTCCCCGACTTCGGCTTCTTCTAGTTTTTCCATTTGACTGTAAAGAATTCGCGTTAGTATTTTGCATCTGTGACTTATGAAACTGATAGTTCGGTAATTTTCACATCTGTCAACACCTGCTTTCTTTGGAATTGGAATTATTATATTCTTTATGAAGTCTGAGGGTATTTCGCCTGTCTCATACATCTTGCTCACCAGATGGTAGAGTTTTGTCAGGACTGGCTCTCCCAAGGCCGTCAGTAGTTCCAATGGAATGTTGTCTACTCCGGGGGCCTTGTTTCGACTCAGGTCTTACAGTGCTCTGTCAAACTCTTCACGCAGTATCGTATCTCCCATTTCATCTTCATCTACATCCTCTTCCATTTCCATAATATTGTCCTCAAGTACATCGCCCTTGTATAGACCCTCTATATACTCCTTCCACCTTTCTGCTTTCCCTTCTTTGCTTAGAACTGGGTTTCCATGTGAGCCCTTGATGTTCATACAAGTGGTTCTCTTATCTCCAAAGGTCTCTTTAATTTTCCTGCAGGCAGTATCTACCTTACCCCTAGTGAGATAAGCCTCTACATCCTTACATTTGTCCTCTAGCCATCCCTGCTTAGCCATTTTGTACTTCCTGTAGATCTCATTTTTGCGGTTCTAGGCGCTCCAGTCCGGTGCCGCGCTGCTGCTACGGTCGCAGGTTCGAATCCTGCCTCGGGTATGGGTGTGTGTGATGTCCTTAGGTTAGTTAGGTTTAAGTAGTTCTGAGTTCTAGGGGACTAATGACCACAGCAGTTGAGCCCCATAGTGCTGAATGCTATGTTTTTGTATTCCTTTTTGCCTGCTTCATTTACTGCATTTTTATATTTTCTCCTTTCATCAATTAAATTCAATATTTCTTCTGTTACCAAAGGATTTCTACTAGCCTTCGTCGTTTTACCTACTTGATCCTCTGCTGCCTTCACTACTTCATCCCTCAAAGCTACCCATTCTTCTTCCACCGTATTTCTTTCCCCCATTCCTGTCAATTGCTCCCTTATGCTCTCCCTGAAACTCTGTACAACCTCTGGTTCTTTTAGTTTATCCAGGTTCCATCTCCTTAAATTCCTACCTTTTTGCAGTTTCTTTAGTTTTAATCTACAGGTCATAACCAATAGATTGTGGTCAGAGTCCACATCTGCCCCTGGAAATGTCTTACAATTTAAAACCTGGTTCCTAAATCACTGTCTTACCATTATATAATCTATCTGATACCTTTTAGTATCTCCAGGCTTCTTCCATGTATACAGGCTTCTTTTATGATTCTTGAACCAAGTGTTAGCTATGATTAAGTTGTGCTCTGTGCAAAATTCTACCAGGCGGCTTCCTCTTTCATTTCTTTGCCCTAGTCCATATTCACCTACTACGTTGCCTTCTCTCCCTTTTCCGACTACCGAATTCCAGTCACCCATGACTATTAAATTTTCGTCACCCTTCACTATCTGAATAATTTCTTTTATTTGATCATACATTTCTTCAAATTCTTCGTCATCTGCAGAGCTAGTTGGCATATAAACTTGCACTACTATAGTAGGTGTGGGCTTCGTATCTATCTTTGGCACAATAATGCGTTCACTATGCTGTTTGTAGTAGCTTACCCGCATTCCTATTTTCCTATTCATTATTAAATCTACTCCTGCATTACCCTTATTTGATTTTGCGTTTATAACCCTGTAGTCACCTGACCAAAAGTCTTGTTCCTCCTGCCTCCTCCTTTGACAACACAACAGATATTGAATTTAAAGATGAAACGAGAAAATTTTAAAATGCAGCAAATTAAATAGTCGAAAGGGAATACAAACGTTTAAAAAATGAGGCTGACAGGAAGCGCAAAACTGCTAATCAAGAATGGCTAAAGGACAAATGTGAGAAATAAGAAACATATTTTACTATCGGAAAGATAGATACCAGCTATAGGAAAATTACGGAGGCCTTTGGGGAAAACACGAGTAGCTGTATGAATATCAATCGCTCAGATAGTGAACCAGCCTAAGGTGTACGGAAAGAAGGGAAAGCATAAAGATGGAAGGAGGATATAGAGGGTCTATACAACGGAGATGATCTTGAAATAAATATTATAGAAATGAAAGGAGGGGAAGTAGATGAAGATGAGATGGGAGATATGATACTGCGAAAAGAATTTGACGTAGCTCTGAAAGAGCTACGTCGCAACATAAGGGCCCGGGAATTGACGATATTTCGCCAGAACTACTGGTAGCCTTGGGACAGCCAGGCATAACAAAACTCTTCCATTTGGTGAGCAAGATGTATGAGATATGTGAAATACACTCAGGCTGCAAGAAGAATATGGTAATTCCATATCTCATCTATAAATTTTGTGGCCGACTCCGCAGTTTGCTGTGTATCAGCAAGTAGACACTTATTTGAAATTTCGTTATCTTGTGTCTTCCATTTCTGTAGCACTGTTTGAAATTATGCAACCATCCAATGCGTCCCTTGAAATCGCTATAATCTATGTCGTGCACAATTTTATGTGGAGACTGTACCAGGCCAATATCATGCACATCCTGTAAATTGCATCGAGCATTTTTGAAATACACAAATTCCAATTTTTTGTAACAAGTGTGCCTTGTCTTCCGTGAATATCCGTAGTGAATGCACCAGACGGCCATATTTCTATGGACTTATTCGAAAACTGTCCATAACTGATTTTTACTATGCTGCGGATGGCCTTCAATGTACGTAATCATGTTTAGCACCCGCCCTTTGGACAACGGTTGTCCTTCACTACGCTTCACTGGAGGCGGGATTTGTGGCTCCCTGTCCGACAAGGATGATGAGTTACTTGGCACGAAAGCTACTTCAATATGACTTTCATTTGTTAAGCATATATCGTCATCACTGAACTCCCCATGTATACTGTCCGCACATTAGAGCGCTTGCGACACCACACATACCACTGACTCGTCTTTGAGAAACGCTAATATTTCATCTGCCAGTTTTTATCAAGCTGAGAAATCTGTTGGGTTCCATTCTCACGAAACTTCAACTTCGTCAACTGTTGCTGTACATACTCTAAGAGCCAAAGAAACTGGTACACCTGCCTAATATCGTGTAGGACCTCCGCAAGAACGCAGAAGTATGGACTCGACCAATGTCTGAAGTAGTGCTGGGGGAAACTGACGCCATGAATCCTGCAGGGCTGTCCATAAATTCGTAAGAGTACGAGGAGATGGAGACTTCTGAACAGTACGTTGCAAGGCATCCCTGATATGCTCAACAATGTTCATGTCTGGGGAGTTTGGCGAGCAGCAGAAGTGTTTAAACTCAGAAGAGCGCTCCTGGAGCCACTCTGTAGCAATTCCGCACATGTGGGCAATTCCAGCAGGACAATAGAACACGCATTGTCCTGCTGGAATTGCCCAAGTCCATCGGAATACACAATGGACATGAACAGATGCAGGTGATCAGACAGGATTTTTACATAACTGTCACTGTCAGAGTGGTATCTAGGTGTATCAGCGGTCCCACATCACTCCAACTGCACATACCCGACACCATTACAGAGCCTCCACCTACTTCAACAGTCCCCTGCTGACATGCAGGGTCCATGGTTTCATGAGGTTGTCTCCATACCCGTACACGTCCATCCGCTCGATACAATTTGGGACGAGGCTCGTCTGACCAGGCAACATGTTTCCAGTGATCAACAGCCCAATTTGGGTGTTGACGGGTCTAGACATGACGTAAGGCTTCATGTCGAGCAGTCATCAAGGGTACATGAGTGGGCCTTCGGCTCCGAAAGCCCATATCGATGATGTTTCGGTGAATGGTTCGCACGCTGACACTTGATGATGGCCCAGCATTGAAATCTGCAGCAATTTTCGGAAAGGTTGTACATCTGTAACTGAACGGGTCTCTTCAGTCATCATTGGTCCCGTTCCTGCAGGGTCTTTTGCCTGCCGCAGCGATGTCGGAGATTTGATGTATTACCGGAATCCTGATATTCACGGTCCACTGGTGAAATGCTCATAGGGAAAATCCCCACTTCATCACGAACTCGGAGATGCTGTGTCCCATCGCTCGTACGCCGACTATAACACACGTTCAAACTCACTTAAATCTAAATAACGTGCCGTTTACGGCAAGGAAGGAAGAATGAATTGATTGTTGGTGTTAATAACGATCATCCTCCTTTACCTCCCCTGCATTGCTGCATATGACGTGTCACTGACCACATTTGTTCAGTGCATGCAGTACACGTGAGGCGCCTAGTTGTTTCCACTGCACTGTGTGGAATACGAAGGTTCTGTTATAGTTCACTAACCTGCTGTCTTCAAGTTGATGTCCCCAGCGCAGAAAACAGCACGCAGGTCGTAGGTTCTGTATCTTGAGGCTGAAACTGACTTTTAGCGAGGTTCTGTTCTGAAATAACGCATCACTTCCTTGGGATGCCACTCGCGTATTTTAATATAGCCACACAAGAAAACTACATGATCTTAACGCAACACCTTCTGCTACAGCAAAGTACATGATCAAACACAATGTTTACGAAAATGTATCTTTCACTATTTGAGGCACATGTCTGTGCCTCATGACTACCGGAGTGAGTGTTTTAATACTGAATACTGGCAAACACATCTTGCCACACACAACATAACTGTATATCTCGACTGCCTAATCCAGAGTGACGAACAGGAACGTAAATAAAAATTGGAAGCACATCCTATGACAGACAACATGTCTGTTCTTCTCGACTGCCTAATCCAGAGTGACGAACCGCCCGACACACCTCGCGCGCCATACCAGAAAAGGCGTGACCCGAACGCTTCCGAAGTGCTTCGTCTGCAATTTCGTCAGTCTTTTGTTTTTGATTTAAATTGAATTTAATAATTCTAAAATGACTGACTGATAGTCAGCTGTTGAGAAATATCTATATTAATAAGTGAAGTCATTCCAATGAGTAGTTTAACTAATAATAATAACTATATTATAATGTTTTGGCGCCCTTGCTCCGAACACAACAGCCAATCACAGAGCAGTAGCATTATGCAGGCGGTCTTTCTCACGGGAATGGTACCGTATCTAATATCTGTCACAGGTACCTCACACCACATTTCGTCATCTATATACTTCTTGCATCTCCACTGCTCTGGAAACAGCTTCTTGGACCCTAATATGACGGCTGACTAAGCCAGAAATATTACACATCCCCTTCCTTATGAGATTTCCAGAAATTGGGATGTTCTCGAAGACAACACACAATTTTTGGAAATATATAAATAAATTCAACCAAATTTTGATAGAACTGAAAAATAATAGGTAATCTCGCAAGAGCCAAGATATCACACTATCCCTACTTTGATATAAACATGTAAACATGAAGATGGCTTTTACATATTTTCTTATCATTATTAGTACACTCTTCCAAAATCTGAGAATAAGAAACTTATATGATGATTGCAGTAAATTCAAAACAGTAACACCCTACTCCACAAACATTATCAACATCTACTGATCATATAATAATTTGAACAAGAAGTCAACATTTTACAAACAGCATATCATTATATGATTACACAAGACATATGAGAGATAAGAGAATTTTCAAAGGAAATCACACGAAACAGAATAAAAATCAGTTCATAGTTGTCTTTCAAATTCACCAAAGAAAGTTATGGAGTTACCTAAACAAACAGCACCTCAAAAAACAATCACCTATTATCGGCTCATTGCCGTCCTTTTACAGACACAAAGAAAATTACACTGTAAGATAAATTACATACAAATTTAAATATACACAGGATGGACCAATGATAGTGACTGAGCCAAATATCTCACGAAATAAGCATCAAACAAAAAACCTACAAAGAACGAAACTCGTCCAGCTGTAACGCAAGAAATGCATATCCTCCTATTTCCATCTATTGTACTATAAATTTTTTTCCTTATTTTGTCACCTGAAGATATGACATTTCTGTGTCTTTATATATTGTAACTGTTTTACTATTTATGCATTTATGTCGATGTATTACTAGTTTGTGTTGTAAATATTATTTGTATTTTTACGCTGAGTCTGGCCTAGGGAAAACTATGCAATCGATCGACTACATCGATAGGTCGTGTGGAGAACCAAAGTGTTTAGGATCTTTGGAAGTGTTAACTCTGCCGAATGGAGCGCGGGCAGAGCAGAGTCTGGCTCAGGGGGGCGCAGAAAGCTATGCACAGAAAGCAACGTGTTTTCTCCGTTGTGCGCATGTCGTTACGGTGGAAGCAGCTGTGTCAAACAGTACACAGTTCGAATTGTGTGTGATTGTTTTTCTTGTGTTGTTTTGCGTTTGAAGGAGTATTTTGATTGAGTTCTTTCTTCTGAGGTACTCAGTCAACAGCAGAAACATTCGGAATTCGGGAGTGTTAACGGTTTTTGCTGTAACTGGTATTTGATTCCGAACTGAAATTGTTAGCGATAGTGGACAGCGGGATCAACATTGTGTTCGCCAGCTCTATAATTTATGGATCGTCCTGCGAAATTCTTATTGGAGAATTTACAAGTGAGTGAGAAAATTAATTTTTCAATGCGAGTCTGTGCTGTTACGGGCTGCTTTTCCTACAACCGGAGTACAAAGGCAACTGACGTAATGTATCACAGTTTCCCGCGTAATGAAACATTACAAAAATTATGGCTGTCGAAATGTTGTAGGAAAGACAGTGTAAATGTTGCGCATGCACGAATATGTTCTCGCCATTTCGCAGAAACAGATTACTTAAGGGATTTGCAGTCTGAATTGTTTAATTTGCCCCGAAAAAGAATGCTCAAGCCAGATGCAGTTCCTTCGTGCAATTTGCCGTGCAGTAGTGCAACTGTCAATGTGTCACCCGCAACAGAAGACAGAACCAAACGGTATAAGAAACGAGAACTACATAAGAGATCTCTGGAAACTCTGTCACCAAATAAGAAACATCATAATAAGAGCACATGTACAGATGACAGTTTTTTTTTTTTTCAGACACAGATAAAGTTACTTTGATGAATAGTATAGCGGTCTTAGAAAGAAGGAATGCTGTTCTTACAAACAAGTGTGTGCAACTTCGAGCTCTTAAGTAAATTCATTTCAGTGCGATTAATTGAATAGTTTCTGATTATTTGAGCCGAGGTTTCGAATTTCTGGTGTGTGTCGGTGTGGGTGTGATCTGATATTTTACCGATGTGTGAGGCATAAGCTGCGAAAGAATATAACTCATCAGTTTTAACTGTAATATTTTAGCAGCAGAAAAGCAGTTTAGACATCTCAATTCTGGTATAAACAAAATCTTCCGCCAAAACCTTGACGTAAACTTGCATGCCGTGTCGTCTGCTCGTGAGCGCTTGCTTCCACGCTGACGTCACTAGGCCAGCCAATGGCAGAGCAGAGCGCTTACTGCCCAACCTTATTATTTAGTAACCTTGGTCTGGCTGGAGTAGGGCGGTGGAGCATGTGTTGTATGAGGCTCCCGCGAGTTGCCGCGGTTTCGGGGTTTGGCAGCATGTAATTGCGCTCGACTTGCTATGATAGTTTCTGACACGGTGTCGCGGACGGGAAGCATTAGCTGGCGCACATCAAGAGCCCGTTTCGCCTGGTGACAGTGTCGAGAGGAAGGCGCGCCAACATCCAGCTTCTGCAACAGAGGCGACCGACAATGAGTGACTGTCGCCACCTCCCCGATCGACGAGTGCAAACCTTCAATCAGCCAACTAGGAAGAATGGAAACACATTAAGTTTTACAACTGTATGGCAGACGTCAGCTTTTCAAACTGGTCAATATGTGTCACCAAATTACAGCAACATAGCATGAATCTTTGTTGCTCATTATCCCAATTGCATTACCAAGCAGGGTCCCTACCTTTTCCGGAATGAACCCGAGTGTCGTTGAAATTCAAACGCCAGCATTAAAGTAATATCATTCCATTTCACTGCTTTAATTTCAAAGTTCAGTTAAAGTATTCATAGCTGGCTACAATATTTAGATTACACAAGCACAAATTAAGAGTACGAGTTTTGTAACCATATTTTAGCTTACCTGTGACTGCAGCTCAGCTTGGTACATACTAAATATTACTGTTGTTAATTGTTCAGAATCAATTAATTCAAGTTCAAAGTTAAATCTCTTATTTCTAAATTGCTTAGCTTCAAGTAGCTTTTGAAATGATTGTTCAGATAGCTCAAGACTAACCTTATTTTACTGAATTTCGTAGTGCTTCAGAAACAAAGCTCACTATTAATTTCAGTCACTAAATTAACTTTCAGTTTTCTGGTTTTATTAATTCTTTTGCTAAATTTAGTCAGAGTGTAGAGAAATTTATTACTTCTGACAAACATTCAGTTTTCACACAACACGTGTCAACCGCCACTTGCCACACTTTCAGTGCTAATTATATGTGCAATAACCTTTTTTTTCAGTTATTATAGTAGTTGTCCATAGGACTGGCGACTGTAATTTTCCCGAAATCTCAAATATCTAACTAACGCCAGTTAATTGTTAACGTAACGACCGCACATTTACGTTCGTTATTAACTTTACCCCTTCTCAAAATTAATTTTCACCAGTTTCATTTGCATTTTCCTTTCATTTAGATGTAACCCTTTCCTCCCTATTTACCGACAGACTAACTTCAATGACGATTTCTTTTACAAAATTTCCATTAGGTACACGCAGTTTAATTTTTACTGTCATTAAGGTCGATAAGTGAGGGGGAGGCTACATAGCTTGAAGGGGGAAACCAGAGGGCGCTATGGTTGGCCCGCTAGATGGCGCTACCATAGATCAGACTGACACCAAATGCGTTTTTCTTAATAGGAACCCCCATTTTTATTACATATTCGTGTAGTACGTAAAGAAACATGAATGTTTTAGTTCGACCAATTTTTTGCTTTGTGATAGATGGCGCTGTAATAGCCACAAACGTATAAGTACGTGGTATCACGTGATATTCCGCCAGTGCGGACTGTATTTGCTTAGTGATACATTACCCGTGTTAAAATGGACCGTTTACCAATTGCGGAAAAGGTCGATACCGTGTTGATGTATGACTGTTGTTGTTGTTGTTGTGGTCTTCAGTCCTGAGACTGGTTTGATGCAGCTCTCCATGCTACTCTATCCTGTGCAAGCTTCTTCATCTCCCAGTACCTACTGCAACCTACATCCTTCTGAATCTGCTTAGTGTACTCATCTCTCGGTCTCCCTCTACGATTTTTACCCTCCACACTGCCCTCCAACGTTAAATTTGCGATCCCCTGACGCCTCAAAACATGTCCTACCAACCGATCCCTTCTTCTAGTCAAGTTGTGCCACAAACTTCTTTTCTCCCCAATCCTATTCAATACCTCCTCATTAGTTACGTGATCTATCCATCTTATCTTCAGTATTCTTCTGTAGCACCACATTTCGAAAGCTTCTATTCTCTTCTTGTCCAAACTAGTTATCGTCCATGTTCCACTTCCATACATGGCTACACTCCAAAGAAATATTTTCAGAAATGACTTCCTGACACTTAAATCTATATTCGATGTTAACAAATTTCTCTTCTTCAGAAACGCTTTCTTGCCATTGCCAGTCTACATTTTATATCCTCTCTACTTCGACCATCATCAGTTATTTTACTTCCTAAATAGCAAAACTCCTTTACTACTTTAAGTGTCTCATTTCCTAATCTAATTCCCTCAGCATCACCCGATTTAATTGGACTACATTCCATTATCCTCGTTTTGCTTTTGTTGATGTTCATCTTATATCCTCCTTTCAAGACATAGTGATCAAAATGCCCAACTATCGTGTGCTATGTATGCTGCTCGGTATTCTGGACGACATCATCCAAGTGTCCGGACCGATCGCCGGATAGTTACGTTATTTAAGGAAACGGGAAGTGTTCAGCCACATGTGAGACGTCAACCACGACCTGCAACAAATGATGATGCCCAGGTAGGTGTTTTAGCTGCTGTCGCTACTAATCCACCCATCAGAAGCAGAGAAATTGCGCGAGAATCGGGAATCTCAAAAAAGTCGGTGTTGAGAATGCTACATCAACATCGATTGCACCCGTACCATATTTCTATGCACCAGGAATTGCATGGCGACAACTTTGAACGTGGTGTACATTTCTGCCACTGGGCACAAGAGAAATTACGGGACGATGACAGATGTTTTGCACGCGATCTATTTAGCGACGAAGCGTCACTCACCAATAGCGGTAACGTAAACCGGCAAAATATACACTATTGGGAGACGGAAACTCCACGATGGCTGCGACAAGCGGAACATCAGCGACCTGGGCGGGTTAATGTATGGTGCGACATTATGGGAGGAAGGATAATTGGTCCCCATTTTATCGATGGCAATCTGAATGGTTCAATGTAAGCTGATTTCCTACGTAATGTTCTACCGATGTTATTACAAGATGTTTCACTGCTTGACAGAATGGCGATGTACTTCCAACATGACGGATGTCCGGAATATAGCTCGAGTGTGATTGAAGCGGTATTGAATGGTATATTTCATCACAGGTGGATTCGTCGTCGAAGCACCACACCATGACCCGCACGTTCACCGGATCTGACGTCCCCGGATTTCTTTGTGTGGGGAAAGTTGAAGGATATTTGCTATTGTGACCCACCGACAACGCCTGACATGTGTCAGCGCACTGTCAATGCATGTGCGAACATTACCTGAGGCGAACTACTTGCTGCTGAGAGGAATGACGTTATACGTATTGCCAAATGCATTGAGGTTGACGGACATCATTTTAAGCATTTATTTCATTAAAGTGGTAACAGCATGCATTCACGAAGGTATAAGTATCACATTGGAACAAACGAAATAAAATGTTCAAACGTACCTACGTTCTGTATTTTAATTTAAAAAACCTACCTGTTACCAACTGTTCGTCTAAAATTGTGAGCAATATGTTTGTGACTATTACAGCGCCATCTATCACAAAGCGAAAAAAGTGGTGCAACTAAAACATTCATATTTCTTTACGTACTACAGGAATATGTAATAAAAAATGGGGTTTCCTATTTTAAAAAACGCAGTTGGTATCCGTTTGGGCTATGGCAGCGCCATCTAGGTGGCCAACCATAGCGCCATCTGCTTTCCCCCTTCAAGCTAGACAAATTACGTTCTTTGCAGTTTTTTCGTTTGACCCTTATTTCGTGAGATATTTGGCCAAGTCACGATCAAGGGCCCACCCTATATATTATTATTGGCTCATTGCCGTCTTTTAAAGGACACTTTACTAACACTTCGTCAAACTGACGTCCACTGTAAAAATACAAAGAACGAAAAAAAAAAGAACTGCAACTTACTATTTGATGTACACTTTGAAATAGCACTTCACTGTCACCATTACAGGAACAAACACATGCGACCCACAACAGCAACTTGAGATTCTGTTGTCCATGCCGTGGTTCCACATTGCATAGATCAGCCTCAGTTGGTGCTGGGTTTGACAAGTGACTGTCCATTTCAGCCTCCAACTCCAGCATACCGGACCGGTACAATTCATGTAACAATACATAATGCCTTACATTAGATTTCTAATAGAACTTAAATAAACCCTGAAATAAACTTTTGATTATACCATACAATGAACATGTACCTAAATAAGACTCAAAAAGTATACATTATTCTTTGTTTATATGCAGTGCCACTGTTTGTAGACATTGACTACTAACATATGGCTAGGGCGTTGCCCGTACCAATGTAAGGTTAGTGGCCACTCACAACATGTGACGTATTCATACAGACGACAGCTGGTGTCGTGCGCTTTAAATCTAGCAGACGGCGCTCGCTGCGCCACATAACTTTCGTTGCGCAGACTTATTTGACTGCTACTGCTACACCTACACCTCTCATATTCTTTAATGTTCTATCTACATTTTGTTAATACAATCTCATTTTAGGTGTTACTTTAACAGTTTCTTAATCATTAATGGGCACACAGTTGCGATTCACAGATACTGAGAGCACATTTCAAAATAATTCTCTTAAAGAAAATTTCGTCTACCAGAAACGTTGCATCACTCAACAGTAAGAGTTACCATACGTTTCTCTTATCATAAATCTTGTTACTACTTACACAGTCAATGGAACTGTATTCATGTGTACACATCTGTATCATTTCATAACATTATAGCGTCAATAATCGTATGTTAAGCAATATGTGACTTCATTTCGTAGAGGTTGACTGATCCGTTCATAGTTAGCATTTTACTCTTCATACTCCACATATCAACCAGTGAACTACTCTCCATACCTTATATAATGTGGCCTTATCTTTAAATCGTAACCGGCCGGAGTGGCCGAGCGGTTCTAGGTGCTACAGTCTGGAACCGCGCGGCCGCTACGGTCGCAGGTTTGAATCCTTCCTCGGGCATGGACGTTTATGATGTCCTTGGGTTAGTTAGGATTAAGTACTTCTAAGTTCTAGGGGACTGATGATCACAGCAGTTAAGTCCCATAGTGCTCAGAGCCATTTGAACCATTTTTTTAATCGTAAATGTATTGTCTGTGTCCCTTGAGATTTTCGTATTAGTGTTGTGTCTTGCTCATGTCAATAATAATACGTCTATTCCCTTGTACTCCATGACCAGTTGGCGGAAACCATTTCGCCAATGAATACCTCCTGAATAATGGGCCGACTCACACATCGCCTTAAACCCACACTTCCTCACACTACATTATAATAGGGCGACTTACACGTCGCCGTATAATTCTCCTTTCCTTACTTCTCTTTTACAATTGGCCGACTTACCTGTCTCCTAAAGATAATACTCCTCCACAACATAAACCTCTTTGGCAGGACCATCCCTTGCCTATAAACACATACTCAATTACCTCAGCGGAAACTACGTCGCTGGCAATTCATACTTGACAAAAAATATAGTATTTACCTCCATAAGGCTTAACACAACCTTTGCACTAGTAATCACATGACCTCGTTTCTGCCACCAAATCTAATTCTTTCGTAATTTTCGTCATATTCACTTACCTGTTTTGGCGTAGCCCTCTTCTTGTGCGACTGGTAGCTTATATTTAGAAAACTTATTCTGTTTCATGTCTGATATAATTGAAGCCTATGTTTCACTTATCTGCTACTTTCGTCAGAGTTTTCAAACATAATGCGTAATATTATTCTTGTTGGTTCTTTAAAATTCAAAAATGAATCGTTCCACTATGTACATTGTGATAGATGTTTCAAATGTTATTTAAAGCTATTCAGGTGTTTCTTAATGCAACGTAATACCATGTTCTCTTCCTTGTGCATCTGTAATCCTATGCTTTCGTGTTATATTACTTCTTGTTCATATATATTGCGTCAATTCCTGTTTTTCACCCGTGCAATGCAGATGTTTATCAAAATGGTTCAAATGGCTCTGAGCACTATGGGACTTAACATCTGAGGTCATCAGTCCCCTAGAACATAGAATTACTTAAACCTAACTAACCTAAGGACAACACACACAACCATGCCCGAGGCAGGATTCGAACCTGCGACCGTAGCGGCATCGCGGCTCCGAACTGTAGCGCCTAGAACCGCTCGGCCACTCCGGCCGGCCGCAGATATTTATCCTGCTGGGTTACTATGCTGTCAATAATTGGATTTGTTGTCACATCTCTTGTAAAACTTTTGTTATAGCCGTGGATAGAGAAGAATATTAAAGAAGGCAGAATACAGCTCAGAATGAAAGAAGAGGAATAACGAACAGCATGAAAGAAATGAAGTAACGCTGTTAGTTAACTCTGATACCCGGTAGTCGTCACCTACCTAGCAATGCAAAGAACGGTATTGCCCCCTGAGGGTAACTAATGTTCCCCTCGACTGCGACGCTCGTTACCTCTGTCTCTACCTCTGCTCGGGCTTGACTCACGGTCAGGTCATTACGGCGGTCTGCTCGCCACCTGTTCCTTCTCCAGCCCTCCTGCACTTGCTTGTTGCCGGACAACACATCTAACTGCTCAAGGACGTGCAGTAGGTTATTGACATCATTTTTGTTTACATTGATTAACTTCTCTTGTACAGACACTGGAAATTGAAGTATGATTATTTCTATAGGGTCTGATTTTCTTAACGGGTAAGTTAAGTGTTGCTTCTTTTCCCAATAGTGTTGAAAAACTCTTTATAGCTATTAAAACCACTACTAGCAAAACTACTTCCCTAAAAAAACTTCCCTCTTGACGCTGTTTTGTGTGCTAGTAGACCAATATTGATTTAAGAATGCTAGTACAAATTCCTTGTATGTAGTACATGTGTTAGTGTCCCCTGTTTCCCATGATATTACGTCTCCTTGAAATTCTGTTTCCCGCAGCTTTTATTTTTTGTTGTTCTGTTAGATTTTCAGGAAGTGTTCCCTCGAACTGTTTAATTAAATCAACTGGACGTGTGTTACCTCTACCAGAGAGAGGATGGTAAACAATAGTGGCACTTGTTACGTCACTAACATGAACACACACTTCATCCTTGCTTATATTTGGAGTCAATTAACTACTTCCCTAATATCTTGCGGTTCACCTTGAATCGCATCTGTGGTACCTTTACAATGAGCACCTATTTGTGAAACCTTACGTCTAAGTACTTGCTGCTCTTCTTTGATGTTTTCTAACTCACATAACTGCTGGTCATGTTTATCACTACATTCTTTAGCGGCTTTGACTTGCTACTTCAATACTTTACTAACATTACTATTTATTGTTGATATTACACAATCCTGAGCCTCCATATCATCACTCAGCTTTTTAACTTTACTATCAATCTTCTGATTTATTTCAAGCTTACATAAGTCTAATTTCTTACTGCATTATTTTTTCCCTACCTATTTTCCTGGAATAAGCTTCAGTTTTAGCTTCAAGTTTTGATACATTTTGTTGTAAAACCTTGAAATTGCTATTGATTAGAATTATTCCTGCATATGCTTTCTCTATTTACTTTCCTAATTCCTCTTTAGTTTCTTTTTGCCCATTATCAATTTTCCTGTCCAATACTTCTTTTGTGCCTTTTAACTCTGATTGCACACTATCTATTTTCTTTTCAGTTACTTTTGGCCATGCTATATTTTCCTCTTTTTGTTCTTTTAAAAGTAATTTTTGCTCTGCTATAAATGATTGTAGCATTGATATTACAGATTGATTTTGATCTTGCTCAATTCCTTTATCCTGACTATTACTCTCAGTTGGCAAGGTGTCAGCAGAATCTACCTGACTCTACTGTCGGCTCATTTGTAATGTCGACATCAGATTGTGTGTCTCTGACGTCGTCATCGAAATTTACCACGCCATTGTGGTCGGGAGGGGCAATATCTCTGTTCTCAGTGCAATCATTTAACATAGAATCAACATTTTCAAAAACATTATTAATCTCATTCTTATCTGAACTTTGCAACTGATCTGCTAAATCATCTACAATGTTATTTATTTCCAATCTTGTGTTTGATCTGAAGAATCATTGCCATCAATATTTACTTGATCTCTTTCCCTACTTCTAAGAAGATATCTCTTCTCCCTTTCGTCAGTCATTTTATACTTTATAAAATTTATGAGTTTTAGCCAAATATGTTTAAATTAATCAATTTTAGACTACACTTTCAGATTTTACAACTATTGAACTGTCCGTTACGTTGTGCCAGAGTAACACTTACTCTTAGATGCTATTCTCTGTGCTGCCGTAGAGAAGTTCCTTCTCTGCTCCCGCTGCTGAAGCTGACGTGACGTTCTGCTTTCCAGACTGCTGAAACACCCAGTTCAGCAACGATACTACAGCTGTGTCTCGGCGCTGCCAAGGCATATATCTGCCGCGGTGAACTGCGCCCACTCACGCTATTACTGCTGCCTCCCCGCGTTGAGTTGCATCGCCTCGTAGTACGACGAAAACTTCTCGATGAAATAATAACGTAATCAGATGGAGCGCGCACACGTATTTGGTTTTCTTTACTATAGCACATCAACACATCCAGTTTCACTCTCAACAATCGTTATGTTCTCGCCAATAAAAAAAAAAAAAAAAAAAAAAAAAAAAATTGTCTGCGGCATCAATAATCAAAGTTCAACTAAAGTTCAAAAGAGAGTTCAAATACAGTTCAAAGACCTTTGACACAGTTCCTACACAATTCTGTCGTAATTTAGTAGCAAATTAGTCACTTTCGAAGTTACGAATATTTACTAAAATTTTTCACTGTTCACAGTTCTCGCTAATAATCAAGCCTCATATCTCCAAAGCACTCAAACATCGAAGATTTCCCCACAAGGGATGCCATGTATGGCAAGAAAGGCCGAATGAATTGATTGTTGGTGTTAATAACGATCATCCCCCTTTACCTCCTCTGCACTACTGCAGATGACGTGTCACTGAGCACATTTGTTCTGTGCATGCAGTACACGTAAGGCGCCTAGCTGTTTCCACTGCACTGTGTGGAATACGAAGGTTCTGTTATAGTTCACTAACCTGCTGTCTTCAAGTTGATGTTCCCAGCGCAGAAAACAGCTCGCAGGTCGTAGGCTCTGTATATTGAGGCTGAAACTGACTTTTTAGCGAGGTTCTGTTCTGAAATAATGTATCACTTCTTTGGGATGCCACCCGAGTATTTTAATATAGCCACACGAAAAGACTACATGATCTTAATGCAACACCTTCTGATACAGCAATGTACATGATCAAACACAATGTTTACAGAAACGTATCTTTATACTATTTGTGGCACGTGTCTGTGCCTCATGACTACCGAAGTGAATCTTTTAATACTGAATACTGGCAAACACATCCTGCCACAGACAACATGACTGTACATCTCGATTGCCTAATACAGAGTGATGAACAGGAACTTAAATAAAAATTGGAAGCACATCCTGCGACAGACGACATGTCTGTTCTTCTCGACTGCCTAATCCAGAGTGACGAACAGGAACTTAAATAAATATTTGAAACACATCCTACGACTTCTCGACTGCCTAATCCAGAGTGACGAACAGCCCGACACACTACGCGCGCCATACCAGATAAGGCGTGACCCGAACGCTTCCGAAGTGCTTCGTCTGCAATTTCGTCAGTCTTTTGTTTTTGATGCTTCTAAAATGACTGATTGATAGTCAGCTGTTGAGAGATATTTATATTAAAAAGTGAAGTCATTCCAATGAGTAGTTTAACTAATAATAATAACTATAACGTTTTGGCGCCCTTGCTCCGAACAACGCAGCCAATCACGTAGCGGTAGCATTATGCAGGCGGTGTTTCTCACGGGAACGGTACCGAATCTAACATCTGCCACAGGTACCTCACACCACATTTCGTCATCTATATACTTCTTGCATCTTCATGCTCTGGGGACAGCTTCTTGGAGCCTAATATGATGGCTGACTAAGTCAGAAATATTACACGTTTTAGCAGCAGTAATCGATCTAACAACTGCTCCAGACATTTGTTTTCTTATATAGATGTTGCCGACCACAGCACCGTATTCTGATTGTTTACGTATCTATGTACTTGAATTCGCATACCAATACTGGTTTCCTTGGCGCGTCAGTGTATAATGTAATGTTTCCTTGGCTTATCTTTGCCATTGCTCTGCTTTGTATTAACACCAGGAGCACTGTAGCACTGTTGTGAGTTACTCATCGACTAAGCAGCTTACTGTGCTCCTTAGCCTCATGCTGTGCTCACCATTGGACACCTCAGGCCCCGCCTCAATTGC
This sequence comes from Schistocerca gregaria, assembly GCF_023897955.1. Taxonomy (NCBI): domain Eukaryota; kingdom Metazoa; phylum Arthropoda; class Insecta; order Orthoptera; family Acrididae; genus Schistocerca; species Schistocerca gregaria. The sequence continues at coordinate 202,448,255 of NC_064926.1, forward strand.
CATTAGCATGGTTGTATGGCAGACAATAGGTGAGGCGTCGAATGCCGTAAACATCATCGGCCTTTTGCGACTTCGCACTGAAGGCATTCCTTGTGAGAATATTTTTTCTTTGATATTATACGTATGCATGAACCATTGTCAATAAAAATTCCGTGATAGATCAGGTCGAACTCTGACGTTCCGGGATAGCCACAGACCGCTTTCGCGTCTCGGGCAGGCGTGCAGGCTGGATGTGGTTTTAAGACGGTTTCTCCCATTTGACTGGGTCAAAGATCACCAAACCTTTTTCGCAGCGGGCCAGATAACTGAAAAAATAACGAGCACGGCCAGAACAAAAGGTATGGGGAAAACTACGAAAAATTGGGTTCAGTATACCGTGCTGAACTTGTGTAAGTGGCACGAAATGTACCGAAAAACGAGGACAACTGATGTATTTATTTACTAAAATGATATTTCAATGAAGGCGGCGTTAGCAAAAAGGCAGTTACATTAGACCTAGTGCGCACTTATCCGAATCTCACAAACTAAGAAGCAAGAAACGTTAGTGATGTATGTAAAACTGACATGTGGCTTTCAAGATATGAGCATTGTTTGCTTTGGTACTACTGCATCCAATCAAGAGATTTACTTTCAAATTCATCAATCAATATCGTTCGATGTGCTGGCTTAACATAACTGAGTTTTCGAAAATGTTGGTTCACAGATATAAGTTGTTCCAAACACTGATGTCATACTAGCGACAAATGTTTTCAGTTTGGGAAACTCACCATCAGGCAGCAGTGATCAAATTCATTAAGTTTTCCTTCATTTGTCCTTCTCTTTCAGTGGTCCATTTCCTGCAAATCACTGAGCTCCATCTGCAGTTCAGCTGGCGCATCATCGAAGCTACAATCAATCGGATTCTAGAACAGGAAAATAACCCTCTCAGTTCTGTCAGGATATCAAAACCTCTCCCGAAAACGATTCTTCAAGACACAAATAACCTTTTTTTTCGGAACATAAGTCAAGGTTGACATCTTCGAGGACTGTAGCACAAAACTCTTTGAAACAGTGAAAATGAGAAAAGAAAAGTTTTCTACTTCCTGTTGTGCTTCAGTGATAGATTTATCCGAAATCCTTTGACGATTCTGTAGAGATCACAGACGAGGCTACGCTTTCCCTAAACTTTGAAGTTCAGTTCATACATGTGGAGTGCAATAACAGCTTAGGAATGGCGGTTATCATTGTATCAAACCGGTTTTTGGTTCTATAGGCTTTTTTCCACACCAGTTTAGCACTCCGTCTTCAAGCTACAAGTGACCCATCGGGACCATACAACCGCCGTGTCATCTTCAGCTGACAATGCGGAGAGGAGGGGAGTGTTACGAAGATTTTCTGAGACCGGAGCCGCTACTATTCGGTCGAGTAGCTCCTCAACTGGCATCGCGAGGTTGAGTGCACCCCGAAACGCCAGGTTAACCTGACTTTTATAGCCGCACAAAACAAGCGGTTTCTGAAGTAACTGATTTTCGGTGCTGTATTGACATTATTTTCTGTAATAAAAGTATAATTTGAAGAAAGATTAAACAATTTTGGCTCTCTCAGTTTCAAGATACACTGGCTCAAAATATTTAATTAAGCAAGCAAATAAAAAGAAACGTAGTCCGCCCACCGTTCGCTACTTTTTTCGAAAAGTGGTTGACTAGTGGTCTAATACTACAAAAAATATCCCATTATTCTAATTCTTTTGAAACTCTGATCAAAAATCGTGTTGTAATCGAGGACTATTCCACTATTTGAGCATTACGAGTAGGCGTTGCTAACAAGTAAAAACTAAGGCTGGAGAACTCTATTTGAAGTGTTAATTTGTCATTTTCAAGAGCTACAAGCAGATAAAGGCTACAAATCAGCTACTTTCTTTTTTTATTCTATGAATGAATTGCTGTTAAGTTTTTTATTTATCACTGTTGCCGTGGTCCGGCCGCGGTGGCCGTGCGGTTTTAGGTGCTTCAGTCCGGAACCGTGGGACTGCTACGGTCGCAAGTTCGAATCCTGCCTCGGGCATGGATGTGTGTGATGTCCTAAGGTTAGTTGGGTTTAAGTAGTTCTAAGTTCTAGGGGACTGATGACCTAAGATGTTAAGTCTCATAGTGCTCAGAGCCATTTGAACGGTTACCAAAATTTCCTTCCTCTTTTACTATTTCACAGAAATAGGAGACAAATCTTAAATTTTTTAAAGCAAATGAAGCATTGTACAGCTGCTGTGTCACTTCGTAAAAATCTAGGACCACGAGAAAGACAGACCGCTGTGCATACCTTACGAAGGTAGGCCTCAACTCGCTCGCTCAGCTCCGCAGACAAAATGCGTTTCGAAATCTGTTAACTCGCAGCTGGGAATGTAAGTACTAAAGATGGTTGCATCTTCTACTGGATTCTGCTATTATGAAGTCTCACTGATTAACAGTCCTACAACAAATTTTAATTTAAGAGCGATACTCGATATAAATGGTATAATGGCTTGTTTATAGCGTCTCTTCTGCTTAACAGTCCTCATTTCATACGAGAAGTTATAACTGATAATCATTTTTGCACGATTTTCATTTTATTGTATCCCAGTACAGCCGTAACAAATTATAAGTAGGCCTATGGACTTCCGATCATTGTAGGACGACACACAGCAACAGGGATAGTATTGTCTCGGCAATGCTGTACCAGTTCCTATGGCATGTGTTTCTTGCTTGTTTCTGTCGGCATTGTTATTAAAAAGCATTGATCACTTTCCCCAGTTTCTGTAATGACCCAGCATTTCAAACCAAACGTAATTTTACGAATAATAATTACTTTAAAAAAAATTGTTTATTTAGGAATAAAAATTTTAGAACTGCTGCTATGGCTAACTGATATTTGTTTTTTTTTTTCTCGATTATCAGTAAAAAATAAAAAAATACTTGTTATAACCAGATATTCTTGTTATAACCAGATATTCAGAACCGAAATATCGGTATCAGTTTTAGCCAGTCGCTTTTCACATTCCTACGACAACTCTGACAGCCGGGTACGATCTAACAGCTGTGGATAAGCTCTATTTTACTTCAGTAGCTCATTTTGGAGCTAAAACTGAAACAGGACCTTAATGCAGCGGACCACCTCACTGCTGTGTGATAAGGAAAGTCATAGAGTTCATAATCAGCTTCTTCAAGGAAACTTGGAACTGGCGGTGCCTGAGTGCATGTCCCCAAACGTAGTTCACAGCAGAAATGGCTGGTTTCAGCACACAAGAGCTCTTGCTGATATGTGATACAGTGTATGAAGAGGGCGTCCTGAATTTTCCAACCCCCAACTGAATATTGATTTGCCACACTGGACCCTTTGTCACTGCAGTCACGTTTCTTCCTCCACCAACTGTAACACCTCGGAGTTGGTTCCATATAAGGTGTAAAAGGAAATGAAATCCCGTGCTTCACAAAGCGTAGGGAACGATGCGGGAGACACGCACCGCCGTACTAGGCAAGGTCCTAATGGAAGTGGATTGCCGTTGCCTTCCTCCGACCGTAATGAATGTTGATGATGAAGATAACACAACAACACCCAGTCATCTCGGGGCAGGTGAAAATCCCTGATCCCGCCGGGAATCGAACCCGGGCCCCGGGCCCGGGAAGCGAGAACGCTAACGCGGAACCAGCGACGGACATATAAAAAGGTGTAGCCTTCCTAAATTTTCTGCGCTTCGATGAAAATGTCTTTTTCCGTTCTTGTTCCAAGCTTACTGCAATCCTATACTTTCGGAAAGTTCAAACTGACAACACGAATGGACACGAGAAGTTGTGATGTACTCGAGAGATGAGTAGACTCACCCGGCGCCAAAGAATATGACAAGAGGTTACCAGCTTTCTTGCGTATCGGTATCACTACGTTCTCTACAATTTCTTGTGTTCTGCACGCTAGTGAACTTACCGAAATGTTGGTACTTCCAAACAATTCGGCTGTCTTAGGACATAAGTCATTTGCTGCCTCCATCACACACTCTTTATGAAGTTGCTGCCGGTAAACCGTTTTTCTCATTCTGTCATCTTATACACTGCTTCGTAAATTGCACGAGTGGCAGATCCATTTACAACAAACATTCTCGCGAAGAGATTTCATTGGGTCTCTAAATTACAAGTCATGGGCACATATTTCGCAGATTTTAACCATCCAGAAAACTTGGAATATGCTGGACGGAAGGCGACGTTCTTTTCAAGAAACATTACAGAGAAAATTTAAAGAACCGGCATTTGAAGCTGACTGCCGAACGATTCTACTGCCGCCAACACACATTGCGTTTAAGGACCACGAAGACAATATACGAGAAATTAGGGCTCTGTTTGCGAGTGAAACAGGAAAGGAAATGACAAGTAGTGGTACAAGGCACCCTCCGCCACCCCCCGTACGCTGGCATGTGGAGTATCTACGTAGATGTAGGTGCAGAGATTTTGTTTCTAGTCGCGCTGAAGATTGTGCTCTTTCCAAACGACAACACTTTGGCTGCATATTAAGCAAGTAGCTTTCTGGTCCTTCGTTTCCACAAAGAAATGCTTTACTCCTCATTCTTCATTGGAAACGCGCTGCTCCAGATTTATTTTCTTAGTTGCCGTAATGAAGGGTGAAGTAAAAGGAATATGAGAATGAAAGACACATTCAATTGTAAATATGATTAAAATCTTCAGATGGCGCGAAATAAGCAAACATTGCAACAACCAAGAAAATCTAGGCACAATAATTTAAAACTGAATTTTGTAATTGTAAGGCCGGTAGAAGCCCGGAGGTATCCGCACGTGTGAAAACCTCCTGATATTCTAAACGTAAAATTTAAATTTAAAATGCATCATAACGTATCTGGGTTTTCGCTGGGGAGGGGGGGGGGGGGGAGTAAAGGGTGACAACAGATACCGATAATAATAACCATTCCGACGCAGTTTAGGTACGGAATATAGGCAAAAGAAGAAGAACAACTGTGTCGAACTCTGCCAGAAAATTGTATTGCGTACTCCTTAAGAGAAACACGAACGCAACTTTGTACTTAACAAGCGGTCATCACTGTTACCCGCATAACTGAATCATACTTCTGAAATATCATCTACAAGTTCGAGAACATATGTGGCGAACCACTTCAAGTAAAGCCTCACCGGAGGGTACTACGGCAATGGCCCTTATGTCGTGTCACGCGGCCCCACACGAGAAGTATGCGGGTATTTATGGCCTGCCGTGGACGCACGCGATCCATCCCTCGCGTGCCGCAACGCTTAAACTGTACTTCTGGCGGATAACATATGGGGACAACAGCAAAAGTTTTACTGCACGCTTCAACGATTACAAGATAAATTCTCGTTTAGAAGCAGCCAACAAACCAGGTGTGGCTGATAACATAAAAAATGTGTCAAAGGTTGAGAGTAATAGCATCCACTACTAACTACTGCCTTTGTTAGAGAAATAAACCGCAGACTTCTGCAAGAGTGACGAAAAAGAGAGTAGAAAGGTATCAGCACGGACCTAATAGGTTGACAGCTCTACCAAGAGGAGCCTTCTGGTCACGCAATGGTGCTTCCTGGAAGTTACGCGGATTCTCCGTTGCCGAGAAGTGATTCTGTGAGCTGACAACCATTCAGGTGAAACCAGGCTTCATCAGACGTAAAGAACAGATCCATGTCCAACTCATTCATTGTTATTCAACAGCGATTCAGAAAACTCGAGGCGCTGAGGAACAAAATGGTTCAAATGGCTCTGAGCACTATGGGACTTAACATCTGTGGTCATCAGTCCCCTAGAACTTAGAACTACTTAAACCTAACTAACCTAAGGACATCACGCACATCCATGCCCGAGGCAGGATTCGAACCTGCGACCGTAGCAGTGCGCGGTTCCGGACTGAGCACCTAGAACCGCTAGACCACCGCGGCCGGCACTGAGGAACATCTGCTGCTTTTAGTTCATGGACAACAGACAGTCGTCGGTAGGGATATGTGCAGGTCCGGGTGGAGTATTCGTCCCCACGGCCGACGCAAGGCCGGTCTCTTGAGACATGCGTTGAGCTGATTTGGTAGGACTCTGAAGCATTTTCTGACGAACTGCAGCCACATTTTCTGACGTGAGTTCACGTTTCAATATGTTTTCTGACCAGTTCAAAATAAATCCTGTTTGATGTCATTTTCGGACACCACTAAACTTCTCAGGAAATAACTGACTACATCGTTTCTATGACTTGTCACGTAACTTTCCACAGCAAATACCCGCTGCTCTACTGTGAGTACCATCGTTTCCTTTGTACTGCTCCACTCACAATGACACAGCCCGCACTGCGCTCTGCACCGGTGTTCATCACGTGGAGGGCGTACGAGTGGTGTTCGCCTCATGGGGTGTGGTTATACGCATACATTCACATCCAGTCGTATCCACCCGTCCGGGCCACTTTTATTTGCCCCACTCTGTGTAAACAACAAATAAATATGCATAATATAAGGTTAACGTAAACGGATTTGCTTTCCATTTTTTCTGGATACTTCGCCCATCCATCACAATTAATCGACAACGCCCGGCTTCAGTTTTACATAATTGTTGTTAGTCATTTTTAGTTTTTTACGGGCGTATCATGATCCGTTTTTTGTCACTGCAGTACCATGATGGGCATATTTGTGTAGGCGTGAAATGCCCATTAGAGACAATGTGTCATAAAGTGCTGCTGGCGAAAAAATGCTTGCTGAAAACATTGTTTGATGACCTCAGAGCCCTTGCAATGAGCCTAGAACCCTTGCCATGTGTTTACTACATCAATTAAAACTACATTCACGGCCCACGCTGGATATTACGTGTGTATTTTATATGCATAAATACGGCAAGTTCGAAACTCTGGATCTCGGTAGGGCGTAATGAAATCGAAAAATGTTTCAAGGCTCCACGGAAACATCATGTTAAGAACTTATAGTAAAAACTTGGAACGTTTGCCATTAATAGAAGTTATAAGTGTCCACACCCAGAGTTGGTACTTTGGTACTCATAAATCATGGTTTTTGGGGTTTCTCAGGAATCGCGCATCAAAAAAAATCGTACTTTTATAAGCCGCCTGAGGTCCACACTAGACCAGAACACATGCAAAGGAACCAAACGATTTGCGCAATTAGCTAGGGGCTGGAGGGGGTATGTATTTTTTTAAAAAATGGTTCAAATGACTCTGAGCACTATGGGACTTAACTTCTGAGGTCATCAGTCCCCTAGAACTTTGAACTACTTAAACATAACTAACCTAAGGACATCACGCACACCCATGCCCGAGGCAGGATTCGAACCTTCGACCGTAGCGGTCGCTCGGTTCCAGACTGTAGCGCCTAGAGCCGCTCGGCCACTCTAGCTGGCTATTGTTTAAATTTTGACCATGTGTTGTGGGATAGCTACAGTATGCCCGTTCTTCCGACAGGTATACAGATTGTCGCTAGGCCAAAGGCTACCCAAGACACTTGACCCTCATCTCTGTTACCAATAGAACCCTGGATATGATCCCTGAAAAGTCGCTTGTTCTCCCGCGGCGTTTTGGAACACTTTGGTACTGTGCAGTCGTGCATGGACCAAGTGTCGATTCACGCCAGTGAATAATAACAAGTATACTGTACTTGGCTTACCACACCAGAATAATCAGTGATAAAGCCAAAGGGCAAGTTATAGTTTGTGCAGATTAGCGTACACTGGTACCAACAACAACAATCTGTCGTAGTATTTGTTAGCGGCGACCAACTGCATTCTGCCGAGAAAAATTTTCTATATATTATTTGAAACCCGTCTCAACGCAAGAATGGTTTGCTGTTTAGTTTCCGTAATTGGAATAATATCTCTGACACGAAAGTGCTAGGATAAAGCTTAAATACAGATGACAAAAGTGTTGAACAACTTAAAAAAATAAAATAAATAAAATAAAAAAAGTATGATTGATTTAGAGGAGGGAATTTACTTGCGACACAAGTCTTTAACGCAGATGAAACTGGTTTGTTTTTTAAGTCCTTTTCAGACAATACAAAGGCCAGCAGGAAATACGGTTCAACACCTGGACGGAAACAGAGTAAGAAACGTATAACTAGTCTTTTGTGTGCTAGTTCTGATGGCTGATGCCGTCTAAAATCACTAGTAATTGTGAAACACGTAAAACTACAAGTTTCAGAATTCTAAATGGAAAAGTTAAACTTTGAAGCTATGTAACTCGGCAGTCTAGGTTTTTATGTTGGTATCGCCACGTAGCGCTCTGTATGAAAATCACTGACTGTGATGTGTGCAGTCTGAGGCTGGTCGGCATTATTGCAATATTCGCTATAGTAGTGTTGGGCAGTTGGCTGTTAACAGAGCGAAGCATTGCGCAGTTGGAGGCAGTGTTGCCAATTTAGCTACTTTGTCGCTAGAAATGGCGACTTTTGCCTTCGTCTTAGAGACAAAAAAAACTTTTTAGCGACAAAAATTATTTTGCGATCTATCTGGCGACTTTTGGAGTACTGACGACTTCTGAACTACAAATCAAAACTATTTTGGGCGAGTATTTTCATTCACAAAACTACGATTTTCACTATACAATGGGTACTACACTGACTTTGTTCTAGATTTACTAAGTTAAATTAAGTTCTTAGCAGATCATGTTGCATTGTTCAGCATTTAGTAAACCTGAATGTGGGAATTGCCTACAGAGTAAGAAAACCTTGACTATAGAACAATTCATTATTCATTAGCCACTAGCCTGTTATATTCGATAGCGCATGGATCTATAGTTCTTCAACTTTTGATCTTCCTTTATTTTGTGAATTGACAAAAAACATATGTAATATTAAGTATAATAAAATACATTTCTATCCCGCAACCTCCAATTTTTCGAAATGTTAATTCACAGTCAAATTATTACCACATGCACAGTGGTAACGCAAGAACAATTCGGTGGGGGTATCTCAGACATTATTACGTTTTAAACAATGAACAACAGGACTGGTGCCGAGTTACCGAGTGCGTAGATTGTTTCATGACCTCTAGTGCGCCTGACTTTTGATGTATTTTCAGTGATTATAAATTGGTGAATCTTACGTTGTGGTGGCTTACATAATCGATTTACCGCAGAAGAAGAAGAAGCAGTGCGCTCAAAAATATCGGGATGCGTTGGAAGCAGAACCTGAATTCAATGAGTGGCTGAAACCAGTCGTTGGAGACTTATCCAAGACAAGATATCAAGTATGTACAACAGTGTTTTATGCTAAATTGTGTGATATTAGAAATAATTCGAAAAATATTAACCATAAACAAAAAATTGATTTAAAAATAAAAACACAATCCACCTTACCTGTGAAAATTGTTCCTAAAACTACAGCTAGAATAGCAAACAGAGCGGAAGGCGCCCTTTCTTTATTTATTGCTGAACTTTGTTCTATTTTAGCTGTAGATCATTTAGGAATACTGTGCAATGAGGTGTTTTCCGCTAATGAGGGCGCTAAAAACATGCAATTACATCGTACAAAGTGCACTAACATTATAACTGAAGTTTTGGCTCCATATTTTACACAGTCAGTGGTTGAGGATATAGGTAACCAAAAATACAGTGTACTAATAGATGAATCCACAGATGTATCAATATACAAAATGCTAGGTATCGTTATATGGTACTATAGTAAACAATCAAACCATTGGATCAGTATTTCTCAAACTCGCTGTAGTAGAAACTGCAGATGCAAGAAATCTGGCTGCTATTTTTGTGAATTCTCTTAAGGTCTCAAACTTCCAGTCGCTAATATGGTAGGAATTGGCACAGATAATGCTTCTGCAATGGTTGGAATAAACAATGGGCTTTTCGAACAACTCAAGAGAGAATATGGTTTGAAGCATTTGGTATTGATCCGTTGCATTTGTCACTCTCTTCAGCTTCCAGTTTCGCACGCCTCAGTGAATACCATACCCAGAAACATAGAGTAGGGAAACCTACAATTGGTTCTCCATTTCACCCAAAAGACAAGAGGTATATTTAAGGTTTATGAGACAATAAATTGTGGATAACAGCCACTAAAAATTTGGAAGGTCTGTACAAGACGTTAGCTTTCAATTGAATCAGCAATAGGAAGAATTCTGGAGCAGTGGGAAGAACTAAAGCTATATTTTTCACTTTCCATGGTTCAGTACAATTGTTACACTGCCGATCTTTTGTACAAGATGTATTGTGACGACTCAAATCATCTTTACATGTTTTACCTTAAACATGCTTTAAGAGACGTAAAAATAGCAATAAAAGCTTTTGAAGGAGAAGACAATGACCCCACTAAATTACTAGATACACTTGTATTTCTCTTGCAGTCACTCGTAAAAAACACAGATTTTCCACTGTTGATTTGTTAACAACACCAGTTCCAAGCGAATGTATGTACGCAAATCCGAACCTTGGCTTTATGTTTGAAGAGAAAGTGTCTGAGTCAAGCTTGTCTGAAAAAATAAAGTTTGTTTGAAGACGGGATGCATTCAGTTTAGTCTGAAACTCATAAAAGAAATTCAACAAAGACTGCCAAGTAACATTACGATCTTGAAAAAAATGTCAATGCTGAATGTTGAAGAAACACTAAAAGTGAATAAAAATAATGCTGTAGCGGATGTAGCCAAAGAATTGGGTTTTAGTAGCGATTTCATAGACGGTATGCTACAAGAATGGCATAATATCAAAATCATTATGTGGAATAACACTACTAACACTGTTCGGTTTTGGAGTGAGGTTTTGCAGTATAAAAATGCCGCAGGGGAGAATCCTTTTTCTTTTATTTCACAGCCAGCAATGACTGTTCTATGCCTACCGCATTCCAATGCAGAAGTGGAAAGCATATTCAGTTCTGTGAACATTGTAAAACTAAACAACGTAACAGATTATCGTTAAAGATAATTAATGCTTTGATCATATTGAGAGACCGGCCGAAGAAATAAAATAAAGATTGTGCCTCTTTTGGCATACCGTCTGATGTATTGGAGCACATTGAAACGAACAGAAGTTACTCTTTTGCGACAAAACCAGCCGAACTGCAACATCATCTTTTGAGCGACGTTCAACCCTCTACATCAACTACAGTTCTGTCAGAGCATGAAACAGAAGAGTTATTCGATCTTCTGAGTGACGACGATGAATAGCTCACATACCGGTATGTATATATTTTGTAAAATAATTTGAGTTCTTGCTTTCTCTTGTTACAAATATAGTTCTATATTTTAAGTATATTTGACTACTGTGATTGAAACAGCAATTGATGTATATCGTCAATTATGATAACATGTTTAATTAAACTGCAGGGTATTTTATATGTATGTTGCTGCATGCGATGCGTCGTTTAATTAAGACAGTATAGCAATTACGTATGAGACAATTTATATTAATATTTTATTCTTCCCCCCCCCCCCCCCCGCCCCTGGCTTAATGCAGCATTCACAGCACGAAATTTTCAGTACACTCCTAGTAGAATCAGTTTTAACGACTTTCTAGCGACTTTTGATATTGAATCTAGCCACTTGGGTTTTTTAGAGTTGGCAACACTGGTTGGAGGTCAGCTGCCAGCAGTGGTGGATGTGGGGAGAGAAATGGCGGAGATTTGAGAGAGGATGATCTGAACGTGTGTCCATCAGAGACAGTAAATTTGTAAGACTGGATGTCATGAACTGCTATGTACAGGGTGTCCCAGCTATCTTGTCCACCCAAAATATCTCTGGAACAATAACAGCTATCGGAAAACGAATTTCACCTGTATCAATGTAGGGCTGTGGCCCATGAATGTACGAGACGTGAGCAATTCACACCAAAGTGATGCGGTCAGAGACACGCAGTACAGACGTGCTACGATGATGTTGATGCACTGGATCTTTTGTAAGTCGCAAATCTTGTAAATGCTAAGCAGTGAAGAAGATATTGGGAACACTGATTATGGTTGAGAGAAGAAAAGAAATACGCTGAGGTGACAAAAGTCATGGGACCTCCTTTTGCCCACCATAGTGCAGCAACTCGACATGGCATGGGCTCAACAAGTCGTTCGAAGAACTATTGACCCGTGCTGCCTCTATAGTCATCCATTACTGCGGAAATGCTGCCGGTGCAGTCTTTTATGCACAAACTGGGCTCTTGATTATATTCCATAAATGTTCGATGGGATTCATGTTGGGCGATGTGGGGGCCAATTCATTTACTCGAATAGTACAGAATGTTCTCCCATCAATCGCGAACAACTGCGCCCCAGTGCATGGTGCTCTTGGGTTCAAAATGGTTCAAATGAATATGAGCACTATGGGACTTAACATCTGAGGTCATCAGTCCCCTAGAACTTTGAACTACTTAAACCTAAGTAACCTAAGGACACCACACACATCCATGCCCGAGGCAGGATTCGAACTTGCGACTGTAGCAGTTGCGCGGTTCCAGACTGAAGCGCCTACAACCGCTCTGGCCGGCGGTGCTCTTGGGAACATGACGTCCACGAATAGCTGTAAATGATCTCCAGGTAGCAGCATTGCATAGGACCCAGCCCATTCCATGGTAAACACAGCCCACAGCATTATGGAGCTATCAACAGCTTGTTGTACAGCTGGCAACTTGGTGGGGAGGCTTGCGTGCCTCAGCAATACAGATGGCCGTACCGTAGGTGCAACCACAACGGAGGGGTATCTGTTGAGAGGCCAGACAAACGTGTGGTTCCTGAAGAGGGGTAGCAGCCTTTTCAGTAGTTGAAGGGGCAACAGTCTGGATGATTGACTGATCTGGCCTTGCAACATTAACCAAAACGGCCTTGCTGTGCTGGTACTGCGAACGGCTGAAAGCAAGGGGAAACTACAGCCGTAATTTTTCCCGAGGGCATGCAGCTTTACTGTATGGTTAAATGATAATGGCGTCCTCTTGGCTAAAATAGTCCCCCATTCGGATCTCCGGGCGGGGACTACTCAAAAGGATGTCGTTATCAGGAGAAAGAAAACTGGCGTTCTACGGATCGGAGCGTGGAATGTCAGATCCCTTAATCGGGCAGGTAGGTTAGAAAATTTAAAAAGGGAAATGGATAGGTTAAAGTTAGATATAGTGGGAATTAGTGAAGTTCGGTGGCAGGAGGAACAAGACTTCTGATCAGGTGACTACAGGGTTATAAACACAAAATCAAATAGGGGTAATGCAGGAGTGGGTTTAATAATGAATAAGAAAATAGGAATGCAGGTAAGCTACTACAAACAGCATAGTGAACACATTATTGTAGCCAAGATAGATACGAAGCCCACACCTATCACAGTAGTAAAAGTTTATATGCCAACTAGCAATGCAGATGACGAAGAAACTGAAGAAATGTACGATGAAATAAAAGAAATTATTCAGATAGTGAAGGGAGACGAAAATTTAATAGTAATGGGTGACTGGAATTCGAGTGTAGGAAAAGGGAAAGAAGGAAACATAGTAGGTGAATATGGATTGGGGCTAAGATGGTTCAAATGGCTCTGAGCACTATGGGACTCAACTGCTGTGGTCATTAGTCCCCTAGAACTTAGAACTACTTAAACCTAACTAACCTAAGGACATCACACACATCCATGCCCGAGGCAGGATTCGAACCTGCGACCGTAGCAGTCGCACGGTTCCGGACTGCGCGCCTAGAACCGCGAGACCACCGCGGCCGGCTGGGGCTAAGAAATGAAAGAGGAAGCCGCCTAGTAGAATTTTGCACAGAGCACAACTTAATCATAGCTAACACTTGGTTTAAGAATCATGAAAGAAGGTTGTATACGTGGAAGAACCCTGGAGATACTAAAAGGTATCAGATAGATTATACAATGGTAAGACAGAGATTTAGGAACCAGGCTTTAAGTTGTAAGACATTTCCTGGGGCAGATGTGGACTCTGACCACAATCTATTGGTTTTGACCTGTAGATTAAAACTGAAGAAACCGCAAAAATGTGGGAAATTAAGGAGATGGGACCTGGATAAACTGAAAGAACCAGAGGTTGTACAGAGTTTCAGGGAGAGCATAAGGGAACAATTGACAGGAATAGGGGAAAGAAATACAGTAGAAGAAGAATGGGTAGCTCTGAGGGATGAAGTAGTGAAGGCAGCAGAGGATAAAGTAGGTAAAAAGACGAGGGCTGCTAGAAATCCTTGGGTAACAGAAGAAATACTGAATTTAATTGATGAAAGGAGAAATTATAAAAATGCAGTAAATGAAGCAGGCAAAAGGAATACAAACGTCTCAAAAGTGAGATCGACAGGAAGTGCAAAATGGCTAAACAGGGATGGCTAGAGGACAAAGGTAAGGATGTAGAAGCTTATCTCACTAGGGGTAAGATAGATACTGCCTACAGGAAAATTAAAGAGACCTTTGGAGAGAAGAGAACCACGTATATGAATATCAAGAGCTCAAATGGCAACCCAGTTCTAAGCAATGAAGGGAAGGCAGAAAAGTGGAAGGAGTATATAGAAGGTTTATACAAGGGCGATGTGCTTGAGGACAATATTATGGAAATGGAAGAGGATGTAGATGAAGATGAAATGGGAGATACGATACTGCGTGAAGAGTTTGACAGAGCACTGAAAGACCTGAGTCGAAACAAGGCCCCCGGAGTAGACAACATTCCATTAGAACTACTGACGTCCTTGGGAGAGCCAGCCATGACAAAACTCTACCAGCTGGTGAGCAAGATGTATGAGACAGGCGAAATACCCTCAGACTTCAAGAAGAATATAATAATTACAATCCCAAAGAAAGCAGGTGCTGACAGATGTGAAAATTACCGAACTATCAGTTTAATAAGTCACAGCTGCAAAATACTAACGCGAATTCTTTACAGACGAATGGAAAAACTGGTAGATGCGGACCTTGGGGAGGATCAGTTTGGATTCCGTAGAAATGTTGGAACACGTGAGGCAATACTGACCTTACGACTTATCTTAGAAGAAAGATTAAGAAAAGGCAAACCTACGTTTCTCGCATTTGTAGACTTAGAGAAAGCTTTTGACAATGTTGACTGGAATACTCTTTTTCAAATTCTAAAGGTGGCAGGGGTAAAATACAGGGAGTGAAAGGCTATTTACAATTTGTACAGAAACCAGATGGCAGTCATAAGAGTCTAGGGGCATGAAAGGGAAGCAGTGGTTGGGAAAGGAGTGAGACAGGGTTGTAGTCTCTCCCCAATGTTATTCAATCTGTATATTGAGCAAGCAGTAAAGGAAACAAAAGAAAAATTTGGAGTAGGTATTAAAATTCATGGAGAAGAAGTAAAAACTTTGAGGTTCGCCGATGACATTGTAATTCTGTCAGAGACGGCAAAGGACTTGGAAGAGCAGTTGAACGGAATTGACAGTGTCTTGAAAGGAGGATATAAGATGAACATCAACAAAAGTAAAACGAGGATAATGGAATGTAGTCTAATTAAATCGGGTGATGCTGAGGGAATTAGATTAGGAAATGAGACACTTAAAGTAGTAAAGGAGTTTTGCTATTTAGGAAGTAAAATAACTGATGATGGTCGAAGTAGAGAGTATATAAAATGTAGACTGGCAATGGCAAGGAAAGCGTTTCTGAAGAAGAGAAATTTGTTAACATCGAATATAGATTTATGTATCAGGAAGTCGTTTCCGAAAGTATTTGTTTGGAGTGTAGCCATGTATGGAAGTGAAACATGGACGATAAATAGTTTGGACAAGAAGAAAATAGAAGCTTTCGAAATGTGGTGCTACAGAAGAATACTGAAGATAAGGTGGATAGCTCACGAAACTAATGAGGAGGTATTGAATAGGATTGGGGAGAAGAGACGTTTGTGGCACAACTTGACTAGAAGAAGGGGTCGGTTAGTAGGACATGTTTTGAGGCATCAAGGGATCACAAATTTAGCATTGGAGGGCAGCGTGGAGTGTAAAAATCGTAGAGGGAGATCGAGAGATAGTACACTAAGCAGATTCAGAAGGATGTAGGTTGCAGTAGGTACAGGGAGATGAAGAAGCTTGCACAGGATAGAGTAGCATGGAGAGCTGCATCAAACCAGTCTCAGGACTGAAGACAACAACAACAACAACAACGATTGCCGAAATGGAATGTCCCGTGCGTGTAGGTATGCTATTATTCCCTTTGAAACTGTTTTAATTTCTCTCATGAGGCAACAATCATGTCGCAAATCTTTTCACGTGAATCACTTGAGTACAAATGAAGCTGTGGCAATACACTGCCCTCTTATACCTTGTGTACGCGACATTTCAGGCATCCGTATACGTGCACATCGTTATGCCATGCCTTTTTTTTGTCAGCTCAGCGATGTCACATTCAACATGGTGAAAGATTCACTGTTTTCGTCCACGAAAATTGAAATGTGTTTTTTTTTCACAGTTAACGTAAGTAATTGTGTAATAACTGTTACAAAATGGTTCAAATGGCTCTAAGCAGTATGGAACTTAACATCAGTCGCCTAGACGTAGCACTACGTAAACCTATCTAACCTAAGGACATCACACACACCCATGGCCCAGGGAGGATTCCAACCTGCGACCGTAGCAGCAGCGTGATTCCAGACTGAACAGCCTAGAACCGCTCGGCCACGGCGGCCGGCAAACTGTTACAAAAATATGTAAAATCGCATCATACACTGTCTGCATCAAGAAAGCACAAATATGAAAGCATAAAGTAGATAAGCGAATAGGTAAGCATGAAACATCCAGAATACAAATACCGTAGACATGTTGTTGTTGTTGTTGTTGTTGTGGTCTTCAGTCCTGAGACTGGTTTGATGCAGCTCTCCATGCTACTCTATCCTGTGCAAGCTTCTTCATTTCCCAGTACCTACTGCAACCTACATCCTTCTGAATCTGCTTAGTGTACTTATCTCTCGGTCTCCCTCTACGATTTTTACCCTCCACACTGCCCTCCAATGCTAAATTTGTGATCCCTTGATGCCTCAAAACATGTCCTACCAACCGATCCCTTCTTCTAGTCAAGTTACCGTAGACATATCAACAGCAAAAATTACTTCTGATTCGTAGCTCGCTGGAACATACGCCATTTGTTGGACAATAGGTGAATGAAGATAATTGCTGAATGTTTTGTGAATGAATCTTTTACTGTAGACAAGAAAAAAAAGAGAAATTTGTTGACATCTAGTATAGATTTAAGTGTCAGGAAGTCGTTTGTGAAAGTATTTGTAGGGAGTGTAGCTATGTATGGAAATGAAACGTGGGCGATAAATAGTTTAGATAAGAAGAGAATGGAAGCTTCCAAAATGTGGAGCCACACAAGAATGCTGAAGATTAGATGGGTAGATCACATAACTAGTGAGGAGGTATTGAACAGAATTGGGGAAAAGAGAAATTTGTGGCACAACTTGACTCGAATTAGGGATCGGTTGGTAGGACATATTCTGAGGCATTAAGGGAACACCAATTTAGTATTGGACGGTAGTGTGGAGGGTAAAAATCGTAGAGGGAGACCAAGAGAGGAATACACTAAACAGATTCAGAAGCATGTAGGTTGCAATAGGTACTGGGAGATGAAGAAGGTTGCACAGGATAGAGTAGGGCGGAGAGCTGCATCAGTCCAGTCTCTGGACTGAAGACCACAACACCACAAGAAAAATGTACGTGCATAGTACATAGCTAACTCTGCCACAGAATTTGCGACTGTCTACCCGTAGTTTTCTAATGAAGATAACTATTAATTCAATATTAACATAAAATGTGATTGTAACTGACTTCATAAACCACATACCAAAGAAAAACAAGAGCCACACATTTGCATAGCGCGCGGCCAGAGCTTCGAGTGTTGCGCGTCATAGCTCGTCGCGACCAAACGTCAAAATATATCAGCTGGTTACTCGGGACTTGGGAGAGGCATCGCTATCTTTCAACCGTTAAAAAAAGTTTCTACATGTTAACTATATTTTGTACGCAACGATCAATATCCTAGAACCCACTAAATGTGGATGGTCCAGGGCCTACATTCTCCATGGTCGCACGGGATTAGCCGAGCGGTCTCAGTCGCTGCTGTCATTGACTGTGCGGCTGGTCCCAGCGGAGGTTCGAGTCCTCCCTCGGGCATGGGTGTGTGTGTTTGTCTTCAGGATACTTTAGGTTAAGTAGTGTGTAAGTCTAGGGACTGATGACCTTAGCATATAAGTGCCATAAGGTTTCACAAACATCTTATCATTAAAAAGAAAAAAAAAATACATTCTCCACTGCAAACTTTCCAAAATATGCCTCATGGTTTACATATTTGCGAAGTATCACAATAACTATGGCAATAACGAAAATAAAATCAGTTCACTACCAAGCTGTGAAATTTAAACGTCCCCTTAGAAAAATTAATGAATTACTGTGCTGGTAAACCTCTTACGTTATTTGATTTTCAAACAGCTGAGCAGAACTCAACTTACTCAGACATTGCTCTCTTTACTTATTCTGATCAACACTAAACTGACACACAATATTTTTAGCGCAACGCAATCTGACTTTCAATAACCCCTACAAAAGAATGGCCCTGACTAACATTAACCTAAACCTTTCACAAATGCCTTACCTCACAAAAATCTTCGTTACTCGAACTACTGCAATACAGCAAGCGCCACTACTGCCAGCTAAATAAAAGATTCAACCTACTGAAGGCATAGTTAGCAAATGAAAGATTTTGATAAAGAACAAACAATGTATTTACCTTAATAGCGGTTCAGATGGCTCTGAGCACTATGGAACTTAACATCAGAGGTCATCAGTCCTCTAGAACTTAAATGTGCTTAAACTTAACTAACCTAAGGACATCAGACACATCCATGCCCGAGGCAGGATTCGAACCTGCGACCGTAGCGGTTCCAGACTGTAGCGTCTTGAACCGCTCGGCCACCCCGGTCGGCCCTTAATTGTGTTCAAAAGTCATTATATATATATATATATATATATATATATATATATATATATATATATATATATATATATATATCAGTTCATGACATCCAGTCTTAGAAATTTACTCTCTCTAACGGACACATGTTCAAATCGTCCGCTCTCAAAACTCCGCCATCTCACTCCCTACATCCACTACTGCTGGTGGCTCACCTCCAACTGCGCAACGCTATGTGCTGTTCACATCCAACTGCTCAACAATACAATAGCGACTATTCCAACAATGCCAACCAGCCAGAGGCTGCACACAGCACAGCCAGTGATTTTCATACAGAACGCTATGTGACGTTACCAACATAAAAATCTAAACAGCCTACTTACAACGTCAAACTATAAGTTGTCGAAAAATCATTTTTTTTACCAAAGAGTTTCATCAAAATCCGATGAGAAAAACTGCAAACGGGAGAACACACGAGAATACCAAAGCCATGGTTTTTAATTTTTTTACTTAAAAAGTACCTTCATGTGCATAAAACAATTTTTTTACGCACATCGGATGACTTCAAATTAATGGAAACAGTAGCGCCCCATTTGGAAATGTCCGCCAACCGCCGCTTCGGTGCGCCACACACGGTGACAAACGGACGTGGCGCGGACCACGAAGCGAAGCGTCCCCGCCACGCCATGTGTGTGTGAATTGGTTCATTTGTTAACATGGAGCTGGCGCGAAACAGCGCAACGTGCACACTAGACGCTAGCTTCTGTGCGAATTTGGCCTTTTGTCAGTAGGTTTCCCTACTTGCGGTCCGCATCGTCGTTAGAATGATTCTCCATTTCGTCTCTGTTCCAGTGGTAAGGTAACGTGTGATGATATGGCCATATAGCTGCTTTGCTGGCAATGGAAAGATCTGCTATGGAAAAAGTATGGGATGTGAAAAGCACTAAGTCTAGTCATGTTTCCCTGATAAAGATAAGGCAACATTCAGCAGTTTGAGATGGTTTAAATTACGAAGTCACAGAATTGCATATAATTACTGTACATGACTTTGCACCTAATAATGTAAGGTGTGCTTGTAATGAGTCCTTTGATTTACTGGATACATAATCTTTCAAATAAAGTTGTGTGAAAACGAGCTCTTCCAAATAGTTCGTAATTTAAATTTGAAGTACAGCAGCAGATATAACATGATGGGCTGGTGTACTTCAATCAAAACATTTCATAGTAGAATTAAGTTATAAAGATGTTTAGAACAACTGCAAAGAAAGTCATTATTTTGTTATGAATACACCATTCAGTTTCTATGTTTGTAGTGGCAGACAAGTATTTGTATGTATCACATTTCGTGCAAAGACGTCATTAAACGAAGGGAGAGGATGAAACTGTGCGAAAAAATGGAATTAGACAAGAAATTGTTCAAATGGCTATGAGCACTATGGGACTTAACCTCATCAGTCCCCGAGAACTTAGAACTACTTAAACCTAACTAACCTAAGGACATCATACACAACCATGTCCGAGGCAGGATTCGAACCTGCGATCGTAGCGGTCGCGCGGCTCCAGACTGTAGCGCCTAGAACCACTCGGACACTCCGACCGGCATGGAATTATTCATAATAATGTAAATCTGATAGCATACCATAAATTAGTTCTGATTTTAATCTACCGTGCTTGAGATTAAAATTATGTATTAAATGCAGTGTGAAAATAGTGTAAAGCAAAATGGACATGAAAATACTTATTTTGTGTTTTGATGAACTTTCGTAACTCCGTTGCAAGGTGTTTTGTATTTTTAATTGCAACGAATTATAAAAATTATGTGGTGATAAAAATGTGTAAAATTATATAATGTATTTAGGTTTAAGTATTTAAATATTATACGAATTGTAAACGAACTGTGGCCATGTTTATGAATTAATTTGATTAATGCAGTGTCACGTGACCTGAGTCAGGACTGGGGATATGAGAGGGAAAATGTGGTCTTTAGTCGTTGTCCGTTGTGGTAGTAAGATCGGACGGCAAAGTGTCGCGAGAGTAAGCATTGACGCTAGTGTAAGGGAATAAACACTGTGAAAGAACAACGTGAAAGCGTGTAGTTGCGAAACAATAAACCATGCGTACGAATTGCACAGATTATTATTTATCCAGACCGTATTTATTTGTGAACTTTGTGGCCACAAAGATAAAAGTGGTTTTTTTTTTTAATAAATAAGTTCCAATCTGAGCTCGTATAGTGTACGTTATTTTGCGCAAGGTTGTTGTAGAGACAATTGTGTATTCAATTCACTGCTGTTCAAAGGCTTGCCAACGTATGACTCAGTATTAGGGGCGCAAATGTAACCGTTCACTACCAACCCCCTTAGCAGATGAGCCACGTGTAAAATAGATAGCGAACGAGCTCGAGTACAGTTGCACGGTTACGACTTCCCTCATCGCGTCACTTGCCCTTTACGTCACCAGGCGGCAATCAGTCTCGCTAGGGGCAGCGGTCAAAATTTTTGGTTGCCGATGTGTGTGTGCGTGTGCATGTGCGTGTTACTCCAGTGTCTTTTAAGTGCTCCACGAGTCGCCCAACAGTGTTCTTTTAACTATATGTCGACTTTTTATTTAACTGTCCCACAATAAAACTCCCCATGTCAGTGTATATTGTCTCCCTTTATTATTATTTTATGTCCCCCTTTTTCCGCCTTTTTTATACATAGTTTCCTCTTTTTATTTTAATGGAATGTCGGTCGGCTGAAGAGCGACAGATTGTGCTGCTGCCAGCCCTCTCCCGCCCATATGAGGCAGGGAAATGAAATCACAATAACGAAAAAAAGTGAGTGTTTGTGTGTGTGTGTGTGTGTGTGTGTGTGTATGTGTGACACCAGAACCGAGCGATCGAGCTATAGAATTCCATGCACTTCCCACAGTCTTGCTGATGATTCTGTGATAGCGAACGAAGCCATCACTTTTGCCGACGAAATAGAAACTTAAGTTAATTCTGTACCAGGTTTCTAATGGAGTTCAAAAGAGAATTATTTACACGAGGGTAATCCCAAAAGTAAGGTCTTCTATTCTTGTTCACGTACATAGACCTGTTTACTTCTGCAATGGTTTACGTCAGTTTACAGCCTGAACATTTATCTATTTTTCGACATAGTCACCATTTCTGTCGATGCGTTTTTGTAGATGCTGTGGCAGTTTTTGTATGCCCATGTCATACCAGCTCGCCGTCATGCTGTTCAGAAAGTTATGAACTGGCGTGATTGTTGCTTAGTCTCGGGTGTAAAGTGGTATGCCGAGGTTACGTCACCAGTGACAATTGAGTCCAGAAAGTTCTCCTGTTCGGCTGCAAGGCGGTGAAGAAATGCGCGGGAAGCATCAACTCGTTGTCGCATGTGGTCCTCAGTCAGCATGCGTGGCATCCATCATGCACACACACCTTCCGGTAGTTCAATGTTTCCGTTAAAATTATGTGAGCGGTGCTACGGGAAACCTCAGGAACCAACGTGCAGAGATCATCCAGAGTGATCTGCCGATCTTCATGAATGCTTTGCGCAACTTTCAACACTGTCTCCTCAGAAAGTAACGTTCTGCCGCTCCTTAGTTCGTCGTGAATTTCGGTCCGACCAGCTGCAAACACTCTACACCACTTACGAACATTTTTGACATCCATGCACGACTCACCATGCACTTCCGTCAACTGGCGATAGATTTCAATCGGCGCAGTGCCCTTTGCGTTCAAAACCAAATAACTGCGCGCAATTCACACTTGGCGGTAACATCCAACGGGAGCTCCCTTCTCAATGTCTGCCAACTGAGCGCCTTAGCGCGGCGTGCGCATGTTTAACACAGCGCGTGAAGTACTCACTCTTCATAACAGTGTGACCTACTGCCACACAAACACAGTTCTGTACTTATAAAAAAACAGGAGACCTTAGTTTTGGGATTACCCTCGTATTATAAGAATGAGTGGTATCTTCTTTCAAACGTGTCCAAAAGAACAGACACCAAGTGATACATATTATGTGAACTGGACAGGGAGCGGGAGAACGAAAACGAAGGAACTAATGACTTCAGCTGCATCGCGACTTTATGCACAACCAGAGGCGACCAGTGAAAATGTGTGCCGAATGGAACTTGATCCTAAGACATTCTCCTTACTAAGCAGTTGTGTTAACCATTGCGTCACCCAGACACAATATTTATCGCAAATGCACGGATTATCTCGACACACTCTTCCCAGCCCCTTCCCTGGACCGCCACCTGTTTTCAGTCCCCATTCATGACGTCAGTGCTCGCCAATTTTTGATTCCCTGCTGGAGGTCGAACATAAATGTGCATCTGCACTTAAGGTTGTTGATTCATAGCCTATCAAGGCGAATCAGTTATATGAATGCATGGTTTCCGTTCTTCCGGACATGTCCGAAACAATAGCCACCATGCACACATATAACTGATTCGCTTCGATAGACTATGAATCCGCAACCATAAGTGCAGATGCACCCTTCAGATCCTCAAGCACCATGCACTCCACCTCGCCTTCCATATACACCTCCCGTTCCCCACGCAGATCCTCTACGACCTGATTCCTTGCCCCCATCTGCTCCTTTTTCTCGAACATATCCACATCCTCTACACCTCCTGCCGCCTTGATCTCCCTTATCTCGTGGATGCTCCTCTCCTCTACAACCCCCACCACCTGCCACGCCTTCACTGTTGTGTCCCCCCTACCCTCCACCTCTACACCCTTAATCTCTTTTCCCAAGGTGGCTTCCGTCGACTATCCCTCCCAGATGATGCCCGCTCTCCCTCCATTTATCCCTCCTGTCAACTCTGACCCTAACCTCCCCCTTCCTCCCTCTGTCCTTTTACCGGGCTCCCTCCTCCCCCCTACCATCCTGTTTTTTCCCTGCCTACTCCCTCTCTGCCTTCCTTCTCTCCTCCAGAGTCTTTTTGCATTCCTCTCCTTTATCTTTCCCCACTCCCTCTCGCGTCTTCCCTGCCGCCCTCCCCCTTATGAGACCTCTCCCTCTGTTGGCTCCTCCCCCCTCCCACTTCGTTTTACCTCTCCTTGTTCCTTTTTTCCCCCTCATCTGTCCAGGTCCACCCCCATCTGCCCTTGGCTGTGGTGTGCCATCTTTACAATTTAAGTCAAAGTTTTTATCGCCTGTTTTTATTATTTATTATCTTATTTATGTTTCAAAAATTCTGTAGGCTGAAGAGCGGCGTACTAAGCTGCTGCATACCCAGCTCCTTTGGGGGAATCGAAACTCAATAAAGGGGAAAAAAGTGCAGATGCATACTTATGTTCAACCTCCAGTGGGATCTAAAATTGCGTGCGTAGTGGACACGGGCAGTGACTGTGGATATGTGGTGGCTCTAGAATTGTGAGTTATTTGCAGAGTGTGCCAAGATAGTCCGCTCATTTGCAAGTGACTAAGTCATTACTCAACTGCCTGCTAAGCAGGAGATTCAGGGTTTGAGTCCCATAGTGGCACACACTTCCACTCATATTGACTGATTCCACACAAGGTCATGATGCCATTGAAACTATTAGTTCCTTCCCTTTTCTTTCTCTCCCCTCCTCAATCAATTCACATAATATTAAAAGACAATGTTGTCAATTGTTGCAGGCCGTGTCTGTGTTTTGACCGTTTGCAGCTGCATATACACTCCTGGAAACTGAAATAAGAACACCGTGAATTCATTGTCCCAGGAAGGGGAAACTTTATTGACACATTCCTGGGGTCAGATACATCACATGATCACACTGACAGAACCACAGGCACATAGACACAGGCAACAGAGCATGCACAATGTCGGCACTAGTACAGTGTATATCCACCTTTCGCAGCAATGCAGGCTGCTATTCTCTCATGGAGACGATCGTAGAGATTCTGGATGTAGTCCTGTGGAACGGTTTGCCATGCCATTTCCACCTGGCGCCTCAGTTGGACCAGCGTTCGTGCTGGACATGCAGACCGCGTGAGACGACGCTTCATCCAGTCCCAAACATGCTCAATGGGGGACAGATCCGGAGATCTTGCTGGCCAGGGTAGTAGACTTACACCTTCTAGAGCACGTTGGGTGGCACGAGATATATGCGGACGTGCATTGTCCTGTTGGAACAGCAAGTTCCCTTGCCGGTCTAGGAATGGTAGAACGATGGGTTCGATGACGGTTTGGATGTACCGTGCACTATTCAGTGTCCCCTCGACGATCACCAGAGGTGTACGGCCAGTGTAGGAGATCGCTCTCCACACCATGATGCTGGGTGTTGGCCCTGTGTGCCTCGGTCGTATGCAGTCCTGATTGTGGCGCTCACCTGCACGGCGCCAAACACGCATACGACCATCATTGGCACCAAGGCAGAAACGACTCTCATCGCTGAAGACGACACGTCTCCATTCGTCCCTCCATTCACGCCTGTCGCGACACCACTGGAGGCGGGCTGCACGATGTTGGGGCGTGAGCGGAAGGCGGGCTAACGGTGTGCGGGACCGTAGCCCAGCTTCATGGGGACGGTTGCGAATGGTCCTCGCCGATACACCAGGAGTAACAGTGTCCCTAATTTGCTGGGAAGTGGCGGTGCGGTGCCCTACGGCACTGCGTAGGATCCTACGGTCTTGGCGTGCATCCGTGCGTCGCTGCGGTCCGGTCCCAGGTCGACGGGCACGTGCACCTTCCGCCGACCACTGGCGACAACATGGATGTACTGTGGAGACCTCACGCCCCACGTGTTGAGCAATTCGGCGGTACGTCCACCCGGCCTCCCGCATGCCCACTATACGCCCTCGCTCAAAGTCCGTCAGCTGCACATACGGTTCAGGCCCACGCTGTCGCGGCATGCTACCAGTGTTAAAGACTGCGATGGAGCTCCGTATGCCACGGCAAACTGGCTGACACTGACGGCGGCGGTGCACAAATGCTGCGCAGCTACCGCCATTCGACGGCCAACACCGCGGTTCCTGGTGTGTCCGCTGTGCCGTGCGTGTGATCATTGCTTGTACAGCCCTCTCGCAGTGTCCGGAGCAAGTATGGTGGGTCTGACACACCGGTGTCAATGTGTTCTTTTTTCCATTTCCAGGAGTGTATGTGCGAAATAGTATTCTCGGCTCAAGTATCGACAAAGAAATAAGTACCACAACGGACTTATTGCATAAGAATCCAACTTTCGTTCTTAGAGGCTAATATTAAGTATATCTGCGAAAACAAAAACCAGCAAACCAAATACCATTCATCTCATTAAAATTTAAATTGGCACTATCTTTATCATTACGTTATTTTTAATGTCTCAGGTCATTTATTAAGTTGTTTAACAAGTTATTTTCAAATATTTAGAGTTAATTATGAAATTACTTTTTGAAACAAATAACCATTATATGTAAGAACTTGTCTTTTTTATGCAAATAGTTCATTTACATAATGTTGCATTAAAAACGAACGAGGAATTCGACGATAAAAGATTCCACTTACTGAAAACATTTACAAACACTATGCTAAACTGTCGTTCTCGTTGATCACTGTATCGGGATAGCATACTATGCTGACATTCATGAACAGTTTTGTTATTTTGCTGACTGCTATACGCTTGTTAATGTTACGAATAGCAGCACACAAGAAAAATCAGTAACTGCTGCTAACAGTGCGCTTCTTTTTTACACTATTTATACTAACAAAGCTGCCGGCACAGGTTACGAGTAGAAGTAAGTCGGGACATTACGGTTATTACCTAGACGGAAGACCGACAGCATAGCTCTCACGTTTACGAAAGTATTACTAATGTTAAGCTAATTAAAGCTGAGATATAGTATTAGTCGTGTACTGCTCGTAACATGACTCACAGTATTTTCTTTTATTTTTATGTATCGACATGTTTGGCATGCTATTACCGTGAGATGTCTTGGCAAAGCCGCTGAGATAAACACCTGTTCTACACTTGATGATCAATCAAAGCCTATGGAGCGCGTCTATATAGAAAACTTAAAAACAAGTAATTGATTACATTGTGGCTTTATTTATATTCTCTTTTCTGTTGTTTTATCACGAAATTATTTTGAATGAACAAAGTGTTCGTCATTCAAGTAGCAAACTTTAATAGTCATCATTCACATAATTAAGCTGTAAGTGGTATTTATTAGGATGAACAAAAATTTCGCAAGAATAGTGGCGCTAGCCACGGTTTTGGACACAAAAAGTATTACACTAGGCGAGTGGAAGTCTAACAATTCTTGAATACGACTAAGTTGTTCTCTTTGCGTTCTTTGCACATTATCAAATGGTTGAAATGGCTCGGAGCACTATGGGACCTAACTTCTGAGGTCATCAGTCCCCTAGAATCTAAAACTACCTAAACCTAACTAACCTAAGGACATCAAACACATCCTTGCCCGAGGCAGGATTCGAACCTGCGGCCATAGCGGTCGCGCTGTTCCCAACTGTAGCGCCTAGAACCGCTCGGTCACTCCGGCCGGCCTTTCCGCATTATCAATGAAAAAAGTAGGAACTCTAATTTCACTTGCTTTGTGGAAGACATTTTCCTCCCTTTCCTCTTTTTCGAATTAACAGGCAATCAGCACGCGTGAACGACACAGACTGAATAGAAAACAAAAAAATACTTTTCTGTTTGGTAACTTTTATACTGGCACCGCCGCGGAGCAACACTATTTCCTCCTATTGAGAAGTGAAGTGTTTCGCTATTGTATACGAAATCACGAATTTTCCCGTAAGGCAGAGGTCGACTTCATTTTCAAAACGTGTACATCCTAGGTTGTCGGTATTAAAATTTCTTATAGACTTTCATAGAGACGAATCCTTTTAAGTTGTCTCAGTCATTTACGATTCTAACAGCAGAAATTACCATATAGTTCAGTTAGAAAATGAAAAGTCGATGCTGGTACTTCTGTACTTAATGACGCTATGACAAGAGACTGTGAGTCGAGCAGTGAAAACTTTCTTACAATTCGTATGGATAAAAAGAGAATTGCGATCCCTTGAACGACTCCGTAAATATGTCAGGTGAAATGATAGCTGAAACACACTAAATAGGGTATGAACA
Organism: Schistocerca gregaria; assembly: GCF_023897955.1. Classification (NCBI taxonomy): domain Eukaryota; kingdom Metazoa; phylum Arthropoda; class Insecta; order Orthoptera; family Acrididae; genus Schistocerca; species Schistocerca gregaria. The sequence goes on from NC_064926.1 coordinate 202,476,135, forward strand.
TATCCGTAATGTCAGTGAACATACTAGCGAGTCTGTGTTTGTTACTGTATATCGTGCAGCATTAATATAACATTTAGGTCACATTTACACCGTTGTTGAAACCAGACCAAAGAGAAGTAAAGGCGGAATCTGTACGAGTCCACGCCATCGGTTGGAAAATGCAAGGCAACACAATACCTTGTCTTTCTCTCAGTGTAAACAAAATTTAATCTATTTTAGTGTACGCTATAAAAAGAAGCTCGAATAATTACTACGCCGAAATCTAAAATATGTGGACACTAGTAACAGAATGATTTCAAAATTTACTGGAGGTAGTTACGTAGCAATCGGGAACATCAGACATCGCTCACCCGTCCCTTCCATGAATTTCCTTCCAAAACACAACAACCTCTTACAGCGTGGTACTCTATTTCTTGACGCCCATTCACGAAATCGCCGTTTACCCTAGCGCCACACGCGGGCAGTGCTCCTTCCGCTCAGTAGCTCTAAGAAATGCCATAATCTTTGCCTCGGCACCCTTTTACCCCTCCCCACATCGCACTTCAGCTTTGTGTCGAGGAGGATCGATTGCCTCCTTGTCCGGCTTCGCGTCTGCAGAAAGGGTAGCGCTGCTCCCTCTCCGTTACATCAGTGGGAACTGCCAGCAGGGCTGGTCTGCATTCGTAACCCAGACGCCTCATCTACATCTACATGGATCTACATCTACATGTAGTCCATCAGATGAAAAGTATCTGCACACCCCTATGGAATGCGGACTCGGCCACTAGAAGTCACGAGAACCCGATCCGCCTATATAAGAGAAGTGGGATGTTTTGTCCGTACAGAAGCGCTAAACAGCAGATCGCGTCGCTCAAGAGGGCTCAGTGATATTGGATGTACCTGGGTAACAAATTCATCAGTGATATTTCAACTCTTCTAAAGCTGCCTAAATCGACTGTTAGTGATGAGACTCTGAAGTGCAAACGCGAAGGAACAGTCTCAGCTAAACCAAGACCAAGAAAACCTCATGTACTGACGGACATGGACCTTCGATCATTGCGGAAGCTGGTTGTAACAAAATGGTATGAAATCTGTGGTGTCAACGTTCGATACCACACTTAGGGGTTGCTGGTATCGACCGCGGTCGGTACTAGTGTTTCTGGACCCGCGAGTCGAGACCTGCGCCGCTCCGCGGTTGCAACAAGTACAGGGTGGCGCTCGAAATGTGTTACCAATCGTTTCTTTCACAGTTTACGACGCACATTAGGTATCCCGCTGGGATCCCTACAGCAGCACCAGCAGAGCTTGGCAAAACAAATGAGTTACGAAATGACGTGTAATTCACGACACTTCCGCTAGGAGATTAGTAAGCAGCAATGGCTGACAATGGAAGACTCGGCAGTTGTGTTACTTTTTCATGAAACCAAAAGCCTTTTTGTGACTCAGAGGCAGTTCGCACAACAATTTAACAGGCGATGGGTCCCTTGCAAGATGAACATCCACAGGTTGTGAATCGTCCCCTTCGAACAATTATACAAGACTGTGCTTAAACTGACACACAATATTTTTAGCGCAACGCAATCTGACTTTCAAAAATCCCTACAAAAGAATGGCCCTGACTAACATTAACCTATACCTTTCACAAATCACTTACCTCACCAAAAATCTTCGTTACTCGAACTACTGCAATGCAGCGAGCGCAACTACTGCCAACTAAATAAAAGATTCAAACTACTGATAGGCACTAACTACTGATAGGCATAGTTATCAAATGAAAGATTTTGATAGACAACAAACAATGTACTTACCTTAATAGTCATAATATATATATCATTTGATGACATCCATTCTTACAAATTTCAAAACTCCGCCGTCTCTCTCCCCACATCCATCACTGCTGGCAGCTCACCTCCAACTGCGCAACACTACAACTACAACTACACTGGAAATTCTCTCTACAATTACACGCTAGCAATAAACAAAGGCTACACTAACTACACAAACTACAAGGAAAAATCAGAAGATTCCAGTGAGGTATCCTGGCAGGGTCGCCATATGAAATGTCCCCTTCGAACAATTATACAAGACTGTGCTTAAACTGACACACAATATTTTTAGCGCAACGCAATCTGACTTTCAAAAATCCCTACAAAAGAATGACTCTGACTAACATTAACCTGTACCTTTCACAAATCACTTACCTCACCAAAAATCTTCGTTACTCGAACTACTGCAATACAGCGAATGCCACTACTGCCAACTAAATAAAAGATTCAAAGTACTGAAGGCACTAACTACTGATAGGCATAGTTATCAAATGAAAGATTTTGATAGACAATAAACAATGTATTTACCTTAATAGTCATTATATATATATATATATATATATATATATATATATATATATATATATATATATATATATATATATATATATCAGTTCATGACATCCATTCTTACAAATTTCAAAACTGCGCCATCTCTCTCCCCACATCCACCACTGCTGGCGGCTCACCTCCAACTGTGTAACGCTGCACTCTGTTAACATCCAGCTGCCCAACACTACAATGGCGAGTATTACAACAATGCCAACAAGCCACAGACTGCTCACAGCACAGCCAGTGATTTTCATACAGAGCGCTACGTGGCGCTACCTAAACAGCCTACTTACAGTTGTACGATAAATTTGTACAGGAAGGAACAGTATTGGAAGCGAAGCGACCTTGGCCTAAGCCTGTTTGTTCGCCGGAGAATGTTGAAGCGGTACGAGTTGCTGTAGAGAGATGTCCCCGGAAATCGTGTAGAAAGGCAGCAGTGCAGCTGGGAATATCCAGACGCTCTGTTCAACTCCATCTTAACAGTGACCTCCATGTGTACCCATACATGATGACCTGTGCACAGAAGCTTACTGAAGAACACAAGCAGCAGAGACTGCTGTTTGCTCAGTGGGTGGAGGATAGGGAAGAAACTCTCAACAATGTACGGTTTTCAGACGAGGTGCATTTCCATTTAGACGATGTGGTTCACAAACAAAATGTAACCTTTTGGGCCACTGAAAACCCACAAGTGCTTCATGAACGACAACATTAGGCTCCGAGAATTACAGTGGGTGCAGAAATTTCCAGTCACGGCCTTATTGGACCCTTTTTCTTTGAAGAAACTGTAAACAGCGAGCGTTATTTGAGCATGCCTCGCAATAGCTTCATTCAACAGCTTCTTGCTACTGCCCTGCCCTTCAACACGCAGTGGTTCATGCAAGATGGGGCAAGGCCACATACTGCAAACACAGTGTTGGAGTGTTTACATTAGCATTTCGACATGTTGATCATTTCACACAGGTTTCCAGGTCGCTTCAATGACAGACAAAATTGGCCCCCCAAAAGTCCAGACCTCAGTCCATGTGACTTTTTCCCGAAATGTCGACGTGATTTAATGGAGCTCAGAAGACTTATTCTTCAAGCTTGCAGTGAAATGACGGAGTACGTGTGCCGTAGGTTAATCACTAACTTCAGTGTTTGTTTGAAGGAAGATAGGAAACGAAATGGTGGACATATTGAGCATGTGCTGAGTTAGCACAAATCTCCATGGACGGCTCTTCGTTGTAGTATATGTTCCTTTCAGATTGTACTGCAAATAAAGTTTATATTCAAAAACAAAATGGTAACACATTTCGTGCCCCACCCTGTATCTAGCGTGCTCTCGTCCACTTTTGTTCGGGACGTCAACTAACCTTCAGCTGATAGGAAGCAACCTCTAACAAGGCGCTTAGTCAAGTATGGCGTAAGTAATGCCTCTCTAGATATGTTTCTAATTGTATGCATGCAGCATATGAAGAAGCCTGTAACACAATATATATTATCTTTTACCAACGACTACTAATTATTTCATTTGTTGCAGATACACACTATGCAGGCAGCTCCTTACCGACTTCACTGCCAAACCTGCAATATATGTTTCTATATAGCATTGGCCACCGGTCTTCATAACAACTGATGACGAGAATCACAACAAATTCAGTGGATGGAATTACTTGTGAGTTCCAAAGTGCTACAAGCAGTCCAGGTAACACTATGACTGAGCGTAGAGAGTTGAAAGGAATGGACTACAATGGTCGAGCAGCTCGTCATAAGCCACACATATTGGTAGAGAGTGTTAATCGACGCTTGAGTTGTTGCAAGGCGACGTAACTGGATGTTGGATAGTTGCAAACGAGTGATTTGGGGTCATGAATCACACTATACCCTGGGGCAGTACAAAGGAAGTGTTTGGGTTCGGTGAATCCCTGGATAACGTTACTTGCCATCGTCTGTATTGCCAACAATGAAGCACAGAGAAGATGGTGCTAAAGCATGGAGATAGAATGAGGCTTTCACTATGTAGCGGAGTCTGCGCTGATATGAAACTTCCTGGCAGATTAAAACTGTTTGCCGGACCGAGACTCGAACTCGAGACCTTTGCCTTTTGCGGGCAAGTCCTCTACCAACTGAGCTACCCAAGCACGACTCAGGACACGTCCTCACAGCTTTAATTTCGCCAGTACCACGTCTCCTACCTTCCAAACTTCACAGAAGCTCTCCTGCAAAGATCCCGAGTTCCAGTCTCAATCCGGCACAGTTTTAAACTGCCAGGAAGTTTCAAGGAATGGTGACGTTTTCGTGATTCACTATGGTCCCTTCACTGCGCTTACGAAAACGCTAAATTCGGAACGATGTGAACACAATTTACGGTTTTCTGTACTGCATATGGTACAGAAACGGATCGGAGACGACGGTTATTCGTATCATTGTTACAGGGCTATTCAAAAAGACGGCACAGATTTCAAAACTACAAAAGGTAGGTACACAATTCCAACGTTCCTCGAACGAGAAAACACCAAGTTTTTATGAGTTTATGAAATATCAAATCGGTGGCTCATTTCCTGCTATACACGAAGCAGCTGGTCTCTCGTTATCGAATCCACACCTTCAACAATGCGGTGCCGAAGAATTTCAAGGGTGTCAGGGTAGGGGGGATAGAAACGCGGTCTTTTGGGTAACCTCACAGATAAAAGTCACAAGGTGTCAAGCATGGAGTCTTGGGAGGCCACCTCCGATGAAGATCATCTTCTGCTTCCCCTCTTCGAATACGTCGTCTTGGAATTGAAGATGAGGAACAGAAGGTGATCTTCATCGCAGGTGGCCTCCCCAAGTCTCCAGACCTCACACATTGTGACTTCTATATGTGAGGTTACGTAAAAGACTGCTTTTTTATCCCCGCTACCCTTGACACTCTTGAAAGACTGCGACATTGCATTGTTGAGGCTGTGAATTCGAAAACGAGAAACCAGCTGCTTCGTGTGTGGCAGGAAATGAGCCACCGTTTCAATATTGTCGTGTAACACATGGTGCTCATACTGAATGCACAAAAATTTGAACTTTTCCCTTTCAATATTTTGTAGTTTGGAAACAGTAAATGTTCCAAATCTGTTCGTTCTTTTTGAATATCCCTGTATAATGCATCCTCTCATAAAGCAGCATCTGTGAGGAAATGGTCTGTGGGCAGTAAGATTCCTGAATGCATTGTCCAGCAAGAATCCCAATCTGAACTCGATGGAACACTTCTTGGAAGAGTTAGAACGCTGGTTTCGCTCCAGACTCCAGCGTCAACACCAGACATTGTGTGACTTCATCTCTTTAGGAAAAACGAGCTGGCATTCCTCCAGAGACATTCACTGTTCACAGTAGTGTTGAGATTGTCAAACTTGCGAAGAGTTGACCCACCTCGTATTAATTTCTATTAATACGCTTTTGCTCAGATGATGTGCATCTACACTCCGCAACCCATGTTCAGTGCATGGTGGAAAGTACTGCTGTTACCATTATCTTCACCCCCCGCCGTTTGCCCACCACCCATCCCTTCTTCATTTGCGAATGGTACAAGGGAAGAATGATTGACAAACTGCCTATTTGCTTCTGTCTCAGGTTCTTCGGCAGACGTTCGTCTGATGTTTTTACTGACGTTTCGCCAGCACGAGTGGCAGGCATTGTCAAAGTTTCACCCTCCATTGCCGATGGTGAACTGGAGCCGAGCTGGCGGCCGCAGACTATATGTACCTGGCGCGCCAACGTCCGAGGGCTTCTCCACGGTCATTTCCGGTACGGTTCTCCTCTTGCTACCTACGACAGGAAGCCAGGATCCGTTTACCTCAAGGCTCTCCTCTTTCTTGTTGAAGCTGTTGTCGTGTTTGTGTATTCCTACGGCTTCTCAAAACAAGCGGGTGTGACAGTGCTTCTCTATAGTCAGAACTTCCGTGAATTTTATTACACGGTGGGTCTCACTCATCGCGTGCTCTGAATCCGAGACAGAAGCAAGTAGGCACTTTGTCAACAACTGGCCACGAAAGCCGACACAATTTTGTTGTATTACGCCTCTATGGGAAGCAGATTTGCAAATTGTACCGACGCCTTGACCAACGACGGAAGAAGAAAGCGCGATTCATGTCCTCTCTCGCCTTCCTTTCACGTTGCAGAGATGAAGATGCTACACCGAAGTTCTTGAAATGTAAGGGCCTATTCACCACCAAAGCACATCGTATCTACGACAGAGTGGAACGAGCTTTTCTTCGTGAGCGAATTCATACAACACGGAGGGACTTGGCAAGAACGGATCAGGAATTTTTGGACATTTTCTATCAACTGAGTAGCAGAACGCATCGAGACAACTGGGACAAGATCGACAGCATCATCCACAGGAGCATGCAGAACGAACTCGAACGCTGCACTGAGCGACAGAAGAAAAAGTTTGAAAGATGCCGGAAGCAGACCGACAAGGCGATTCTCCACATGACATACACAGTGGTCAACCTCACTGAATGACAATTGACCGAAGAGGAAGTGTCTGTTCTTCAAAAATGAGGAAATTTCGCTATCATCGCAAGAGCTATACCTATGGGACCGAGCGAGGTGGCGCAGTGGTAGCACACTGGACTCGCATTCGGGAGGACGACGGTTCAATCCCGCGCCCGGCCGTCCCGATTTAGGTTTTCCGTGATTTCCCTACATCGCTCCAGGCAAATGCCGGGATGGTTCCTTTGAAAGGGCACGGCCGACTTCCTTCCCCATCCTTCCCTAATTCGATGAGACGGATGACCTCGCTGTTTGGTCTCTTCCCCCAAACATTACAATGTAATATACCGATGGAGGATATCATTGCTAACACCGAAGCGGCCATTCGAGCCCTTCCTTGTGAAAGGGCAGAATAAATACGCACTGAAACAGCCAGGATACTGCGCCGAGCTAAACCATCAGCTTGCAATCTGAAGAAAGAAGAGGTACAAGCTATTAAGAATCTCAACGCCGACAAGAGTATATTGGTACTGCCTGCCGATGAGGGAAATGCGACCGTCGTAATGAAGACCGAAAATTATGAGAAAAAGATCCGAGACCCATTAGATCTGACGACGTACCGAAAACTAAGCGCAGATCCGACGCAGCGTATCACACGAAATACGAATCGGTTAATCAAGGCGTCTTCTCTACCGGCGGACATACAGAGAAACCTGCGGAACACAGAAGCCCTACCATCTCGACTGTATGGATTACCTAAGATCCAAGAAGACCGATTGTTAGCGCTCCTGGCTCACCGACATATAAACTGGCAAAACAGTTGGCCTCTCTGCTCCAGCCGCACGTGGGGAAGACCAATATATACATAAAGGACTCAGGACATTTCATTGAGAAGCTGAAGAAACTAAAACTTGCACCAAACGACATCCTGGTCAGCTTTGATATGGTTCAAATGGCTCTGAGCACTATGGGACTCAACATCGATGGTCATCAGTCCCCTAGAACTTAGAACTACTTAAACCTAACTAACCTAAGGACATCACACAACACCCAGCCATCACGAGGCAGAGAAAATCCCTGACCCCGTCGGGAATCGAAACCGGGAATCAGCTTTGATACTGTTTCTTTGTTTACGAAAGTGGCACTCAGCGACGCTCTGGAACACATCGGTTCCTTTTTCCCTCAAGACATCACAAAGCTCTTCCATGCCTGTCTCACCACGAGCTGTTTCACGTGGAACGGCAGTTTCTACGAACAGCTCGAAGGCGTTGCCATAGGTAGCCCTCTTAGTCCACTGGTGGCCAACTTCTTCATGAAACATTTCGAAGCACAGGCACTGAACTCGGCTGCTTGTAAACCTAACATACTTTCGTTATGTGGAGCAATGGTGAAGAACAGCCCTGTGACTTCCTAAGACACTTGAACAGCTTCCAAACGAACATAAAATTTACCATGGAAGTAGAAAGGGACAAAAAACTACCATTTCTAGACGTGTTGGTCACAAGGGACGGCGAAAACTTGGGACATAGCGTGTATCGAAAACCTACGCGCACGGACCGATAACTGCACAAACTATCAAACCACCACCCGAGATAGAAAAGAGGCGTGATTCAAACACTCGTAACGCTAGCAGGACGAATATGTGAGCCGCAGCACCTCAAACGCGAAATGCAACATCTGGAAGGTGTTCTGAGGTGCAATGGGTACTCCACGAATTATATTAGAAGTGCAAAAGAGCCAAACACTCGGCGAAGTAAGAAATCAGGAAAAGAAATGTCGGGTACGGCCTTTCTGCCATACATTCCCAGAGTGACGGACAGAATCTGCCTATATTACAAACACGGCGTAAAGACAATTTTCAAAGCGACAAGGAAGATCAAAGAATGCCTTAGATCGGCAAAGGATAAAAGGGATCCACTTGCAATGTCGGGAATATACCGCTTCCAATGCACACGCGGAAAAGTTTATGTCGGAATGACTGGACAATCAGTCAACACCAGGATCAAAGAACATAAGCCATATTGCAGGTTGGGGCAGGTGGCGAAATCGGCTGTGGCAGAGCACGCACTGAGTGAGACCGACCATGTATAAAATTCACCGACACGGGAGATCTGGTTAAAAATGGTTCAAATGGCTCTGAACACTATGGGACTTAACTGCTGTGGTCATCCGTCCCTTAGAACGTAGAACTACTTAAACCTAACTAACCTAAGGACATCACACACATCCATGCCCGAGGCAGGATTCGAAACTGCGAGGGTAGTGGTCACGCGGTTCCAGACTGTAGCGCCTAGAACCGCACGGCCACTCCGGCCGGCGGAAGTTCTGGCTGTAGAGAAGCACTATCACACCCGCTTGTTTTGAGAAGCCGTTGGAATACACAAACTCGGGAACAGTTTCAATAAGAAAGAAGAAAGCCTTAAGGTAAACGGATCCTGGCTTCCCGTATTGCAATGAATGACCGTCGCAAGTAGCAAGAGGAGAACCGTACCGGAAATGACCGCGGAGAAGCCCTCGGACGTTGGCGCGCCAGGTACATATAGTCTGCGGCCGCGAGCTAGGCTCCAGTTCACCACCGGCAATGGAGGATGAAGGTTTTACAATGCCAGCCACTCCTGCTTGCGAAACGTCAGTAAAATCATCAGACGAACGTCGCCCGAAGAATCCGAGGCAGAAGCAAATAGACAGTTTGTCAACAACTGGCCACGAAAGCCTTAACAATTGTGGAAGAATGATTGTCGACAAACCTTCGTACGAGCCCTAATGTCCCTAAATTTCTTGTCCTAATCATTCTCCGAGACATATATGGGAGGAAGCCAACGTGCCAGATTCTTCTTGGAATTTAAATTGAAGGGGATCGTTGCTGTCAGCTGCAGTGGGACACTAAGCGGAATCAGCGGCGACGAACGAAAATGTGTATCGAACCGGGACTCGAACCCGGGATCTCCTCCTTACTAGGCAGCTGCGTTAACCATATGCCATCCGGCGCACAGCGTTATCGCAACTGCGTGAACCATCTCGGCAGGCCTCATGGCCGAACGTATTCCCGCCGAGCGCCACCAACCCGCAATCCCTGAGCTATTGACTCCACGTTCGATACTCTTGAGATTTCCACGGGAGATAGGACGTATTTGTGCATCCACACTCAATAATGTGGATCCATTGGCCAGCTAAGTGTATCAAAAATATGAACGCATTGTGTCTGTTCCTTTCAGACATGCCCGAAAGAACAGAAACCACGCATTCACATAATCATCTTAGAATGTTCGCTCCTGGAATATAAACAGTAAATCGCACCGTTATGACAGCGTCGTTTCAGTTGAAGCTTCCATCAATGTAGGTAGCTGGGATCACCGTCACGTCCTTCCGTTGACCTTGTGACGCCGTGACGAAAGGCTCCTCTCTCCGTTGGATCTGTTCTATTAACCTTACTTGGTAAGGATCCCATCCAGATGACAAATACTCAATAATGGGATCAATAAATGTTTTGCAAGCCACTTCGTTCGTGAATTAATAACATTTCTTTAAGATTCCCCCAATTAATCTAAGCCTCGCATCTGTTTTCCTACAATTGTTTCGCTTCCACTGTAACAGATTCCTCACTTGACCGTGACCATTCCATCCTTCTGTTGCAGACGCTTTTTAAGTGGCTCGGGACCAGAAAATAGTGGCAGAACGACTGAAGAGGAAAGCCAGTGTTCACTTTCGCGCCTCATAAAGCCTGAAGACAGAAGGCAGCGGCTGAGCATATCTGCTTAAGGACTGTTTTCGACGCTTTTTTCTGGGACGTAGTCTTCCTGCACGGTTCAGTAGCAATCACACACCCTCCTGTGCGCCAATGCCGCATGGAACACACCTTCACTGTTAGGTGGGAGGGACTGCGTGGTGCAGGGAAGCTGGGATCTATGCGGGGGGTTGCATAGCTGCCAGCAGGGCCACCCAAGAGGAGCCAGAAAAAGTTTGTACAGCATCGTAAGGAAGGGAGGGCTTAAAAGGCGTAGAGAAATCTTCCTAAGGGGGGAAACAAAGCAAATTTCAAGTCCTCCAGCATGGAGTTTGGGTGTAGGACTATTCACACCACACTGTAGAAACGTCGTATTACAGAACCATGTCAAGAGCTTCGGATAATGGGTAATGTTATGTATGAGGCGGAACTATGGGTCTGATGGAGAAAGGGTGACCCGGCTGAGTCACGCAATTTGACTCTTAGTCTGATCACCAGGTGTGGTCATTAATTGCACACGTTGATCACGTAGGCTGATGTGAGGATCAATGAACTACACTTGACGGGATGTATCTGGAACATCTTAGGTGATTAGAAAGTTAGTAGACAGGAATACGATTAAATACTTAGCTTTAATTCAGCATCAGAGGTGAAAGCGATCTTGACTTTGTACAATAATATTTACAAGTGCAGTTATAGACTGAACTGCGAAAACTTCTTTATGATTCTGATTGCTTCACACGTGTAGATCAGTGGTCAATGTGGCACCTGGCTAGGTCGTAGCTACTGACTTAGCTGAAGGCTATGCTAACTAGCATCTCTGCAAGTGAGATCTCTGAAGCTATAAAAAGTGAACCATTCCTATTAAAGTCGGCTGTAGAACTGGCCGGTGCGCTAGCTTGTCTCGTAAGACCAGCACAGTGGGCGGCGCTCGGTCTGCTAGCGTCGACAGTGGCGAGTCGCGGGTCCGATGTGTACTGACGGACCGCGGCCGATTTGAAGCCTACAACCTAGCCAGTGTGGTGCCTTGCGGTGACACCACAGGTAGGATATATAGAAAACGACTTCGCCAAACGAAAAGGACGAAAGATTTGTCAACAGTAGCTTGGAATATACAAACTATGTTGAAAGTAGGAAAAATTAAAGAAAGAGGTGTTGTTTAAGCATGATATTGTGATGCAACAAGGAGTGAGATGGCAAGGAAAAGCAGACTTAGATATATCTCAGTATGCTTTGCTGTACGGTGGAGCAGTAAGGAGGATGGGTCAATCTGGAACAGGATTTATAATAACAAAACAGATTAGAAGAAGTCTTTTGGAATATGAGCCGATGAAAGAAAGACCTAAGTGGTGTAACCGCCTTGCTGGGGATAAATGTCAACCGAAAATAATTGAGAGTAGATGTCTGAAAAAAATATTAATTTTGTCAATGACAGGTGAAAAAAGTATTCTTGAAATTTGGTAGGTTTAATTCTGTTCATTCAGAATAATAAACATTGACCACAACTTATCTTCATTTCGTTGCTTCACAGCAGTTGATCTTTCCCGTAACTTAAGCGAAAACGGGCCAGAGAACACCATGGTTCTCAAAAGACGTGACAAGTGAGTTATTGTTTCAGTTGTACAGTGTATTACGTCACAGAGTAGTGCTCAACATCTGACATCTTACTAGGCTTAACGCACGATTTCTCGCGAGTCTTATACGCTCTTGCCAACAACTGGTGTGTTGCTGCGTATAGTAAATTCTCTAATTACAATTAAAGAAGTTGTTGTTAATTACAAAACATGTTATCGCCCAGTAGTTACAGTTGGCATGAATGGACTGTGACACGAAGACGATTATATACTTCTTGTTTCCTCGAAAAAATAAATGAAGTTAACGAATAAACAGTAATGATTACTTTATTGTTAATCACACTGAAACTACGTTATCTCATGTGTTCACATGGTTTTTGCTGTTTCAAATACGAGTACATTATTCTTTAGTGTGAACAGAATTTCAATATATAATACAGCAGCCCAAATAAGCACTTTGTTAATAGTGTCAGTCTGGTTTCGTTTCAGAAATTACAGTCATTACGAGGTAATTAGATGTCGTTATGTCAGACAATAGCATAACAAGCTGACAGTATGATAAAAACAGAGTTATTACAGGTGTCAGACATATTTGGTATCGCTTTTATTATTGTACTGTTCGTAAGTGGAAAGCCTAAATGCAACCAAAAGAGTCGGTAATAACTGTTCTCACCAATGGGTAGACATAATGTTAGTGAGTATGTCGTCCGTCCGACCTCTGTATCTGCACAGTGAGTGTACTAATGTGTGCAAACTTTGCTTACCACTTAGCGCGCAAAAGGACAAAACATCTGAACTGAGTTCTCAAATCCAGGGTGTCAAACAGACATTACAAATAAATACGACACTGGCCCTGAAGGCAGCTGATATCGGGTGCGGATCGTGACAAAAATCGTTAAAGATGCTGCTGCAACATACCTAGAATGCATGAATTAATAAAAGTGAAAGTTTGGAGTCTCTTCTAGAAAGACAAAGCAGCTACTACCTTTTTTTTATTCTACATATAATTTATCAACTGTTATTTTCAGGGGTCATGTGACAAGCAACAATAACATTCAATTACTTTTGACACTCAGTAACAAAATATTTAAGTCTTGGACATACTGAAATGACAATTGTTAAAATTGTTATCTCTATATATGGAAATTTTTTATCACAGGAAAGAATGATTATTAAAAATCCTCATCAGCTCATTTAAATATATGCTGTCATAGCTGGCCAATGGACTGAATTGGTGGAGAACATGTTTACTTTTCAACCAATTAAAAAAAAAACACTCATTGTGATGGTAGGTTAGTATCCTAGCTTTTGATATTCGATGGCCAAAGCGTACACAAGTTGCAGTGAGCAAAATCTGGACTCATCATTTACTGTGGCCTAACGCGCGATGTTACTTTATGAAGCAGCATCTGCAATAGTGTTGTCTCAGTGCTGGATCTGAAATGCTGCTTCCCTACTCTGGCCTTGACTGATTTACTCAGTCGCAACCTCCCTGCGTTCCATAGAACATTAATCTTTCCCTAGTCGAAATAATGGCTATTGCACACTCGCTATGAGTTAGAGCGATGTGCACAATTTCTTTGCTAGCAAGAATTCCCACAGGAATAATTAGGAATAATTAACTACCACTTTGCTATCTGCTGCTATGATACATGAAGCGTATTGTCCTCACTTTGTAGGAAGCAAACTCTCAATGCCTTCACTTATTTCCACGCACTTGTGCAGTCCGCCGTGAGATGAGAGACAGATAGAAATTTTAGATCTCAACATACTTTTATTCTGAAGTGATATATCTGTTTTCAGTTATCAGCTTCTCCTTATGGAATACTGAAAGAAATATTCAGAGTTTGTTTTTCCATGCGGTTGTACCCGGTTTTCCCGTCCTCTCGCTATTGGGGTGGAACAATATTCTTCAAAATACACCTGGGTGTCTCTCCGCACTAATGTGAAGCGTGAAACAGTAAATTTCTTTCTTCTGTCTTCAGTTTGTCGCCAATGCCATACTGTGCAATTGCATAAACTCTCACATTCAGACCGTAGCTACCTGTCGACTTTCTGCTTCTGTCGTCAGCTTGGTTCCCTTCTTCAGACGATTGAAGTGACGTTGTGTGCCCTCTGTGCTTCATTTGTTTTACAATGACTTTTGCTTAATGCTGTTGCTTACAAGTTTTTTTTCTAAATTTACAATGAGCTTTACATTTGAACATTTACATGAACGTTTAAATAGCTTTTTTTCAGTAATTTGCAGAAGAAATTAAAATACATCTCTGACACATTAAGTTACATCATTTTATAACGGTTCCTTTACTTCTTGAATGCGCATGGATTGATGATGTGTAGGTTAGTTAAATATTACACCATGCAAATAGTTTTCTTTTATTTTTTAACCTACTTTGATTATTGCTTCTTGAGATTTGCTGCTACCTGAGACATATCTACATTCTTTTGCTGTGTTATCCGAGATCCATTTCTATTTTAGTTTTCATGGCTAATTACTATATGACGACTGCAAGAATTATCATCCATTATAGGCCTTAAGGTGGATGACATGACGTAGACCTATATATTTTCCCATTCTATGGTTCACCAATTGTACCACATTTGCATGAACCACTTTACTAATTAACATGGGTCCCTTATAAACTGGACAAAATTTATAAATCTGTTGCTGCTAGATGTTCTAGCTTTTTTCGTATTATGGGTGACAATGGTGGTCTAGTCTGAAAAGTACCATATTTGGCACGTTGGCAATCCCTACATTTTTGAGTACTTGCTGGATACGACTTTACATGTTGGGAAAGGTGCAGTCTCTTTAAGTTTCATAAAATATTTCTTCGCCCCAAAGTGCCCATTACTTAAGTGAGTGTACCATATATACTTAATCACAAGCTCATCAGGAAGACATACTGTCCATAAACTTGTACTTGGGTCTCGTCTCTGGAACAGCACATCATTCTTCAGGAAATAATGCTGACGAATGTCAACTGACTTCGTGTCTTTCCACTTATGTTTGACCCTTATCACCTCTGGGTCTTTGTTCTGTTCGTTTGAAATGTTTGAGAAAGCTGTTGTTATGTAGTTTTCAAAAGGAGTTCCTCTTACATAATATGTACCAGTTTGGTCTTCATCTGCACTGAGCTTCGTGTTATTGGGGTTGCGCAATGTGGACACTGGGAAAGATAATCTGCCAACGTGTTTGCCAGTCCTGGGATATGTTTTACACAGAAATCATACTCCTGCAAGATTAAAATCCACCTTGTTAGCTCCCCGTGTGCCAACTCTGCTGTGAGTAAAAGCTCATGAGCTTTATGATCTGTGTATACAATAGTTTTTCTTTCAAATAGAAAATATCTAAATTTTCGGACACGAAGTATCGGACTTATCTCTGAAGTATTCTCGTCCTCGACTACCTCCATTAATATGTCCTCAAGTACTTCGTACTTTAACTGATGTATGTGTGTTTGTTCCATCACAACTGGATGTTTATGCACTTCCATAGATGCATCATTTTCCATTAACATTTTATGATCTTCTTCGAGTGTTTGGGGAGAAGTACTTCCCCTTTTTAAATTGTCCAACTTTAGTGTCTGTACTCGTACCCTGATTCAAGTCGTTATTATATTTGTTATCTGGCACTGAGAGCTGCAGATTCAAATTTTCAGCTGGGTCGCCATTTATTACGACGCCGTTTCCTGTGTCTGGTGTGATAACTACATAGTCTCGGTAATACTGCCGTACCATGTCCTCATATGTGCCAAAATTGTATTTATTTGAATCTGATTTATCAGACTGTTCACATACTTTATAATCTGGTTCATTTTCCGATCCCGACGGGAAACTTTCCCTCTCATTTTGCTCTCCATTTCTAGTCTCCAGAAAAGTCATTATACTCGAACATAATACGTGTTCCAAAATTCTACAACTGATCGACGCTAGAGATATAGGTCTATAGTTGTGCACATCTTTTCGACGTCTCTTCTTGAAAACGGGCATGACCTGTGCCCTTTTCTAATCTTTTGAAACGCTACGCCCTTCTAGATACCAACGGTACACTGTTGCAAGAAGGGGGGCAGGTTCCTTCGCGTACTCTTTGTAAAATCGAACTGGTATCCCATCGGGTCCAGCGGCCTTTCCTCTTTTGAGCGATTTTAATTGTTTCTCTATCCCTCTGTCGTCTATTTCGATATCTACCATTTTGTCATCTGTGCGACAATCTATAGAAGGAACTACAGTGCAGTCTTCCTCTGTGAAACAGCTTTGGTAAAAGACACATAGTATTTCGACCTTTAATCTGTCATCCTCTGTTCCAGTACCATTTTGGTCACAGAGTGACTGGACATTTTGTATTGATCAACCTACCGCTTTGACGTAAGACCAAAATTGCTTACGATTTTCTGCCAAGTCAGTACACAGAACTTTACTTTCGAATTCGTTGAACGCTTCTCGCATAGCCCTCCTCACACTACATTTCGCTTCGTGTAATTTTTGTTTGTCTGCAAGGCTTTGGCTATGGTTATGTTTGCTGTGAAGTTCCCTTTGCTTCCGTAGCAGTTTTCTAACTCGGTGGCTCGGTGGCTCTTTTCCATCTCTTACGATCTTGCTTGTCACAAACACATCTAATACATATTGTACAATGGTTTTGAACTTTGCGCACTGATCCTCAACACTATCTGTACTTGAGATAAAACTTTTGTGTTGAGCCGTCAAGTACTCTGAAATCTGCTTTTTATCACTTTTGCTAAATAGAAAAATCTTCCTACCTTTTTTAATATTTCTATTTACGGCTGAAATCACCGATGCTGTAACAGCTTTATGATCGCTGATTCCCTGTTCTGCGTTAACTGTTTCAAATAGTTCTGGTCGGTTTGTCACCAGAAGGTCTCATATGTTATCGTGGTTCTTGAAAAAAACCTACTCCCTCAACTTCAAATCAAAATTTGAAACATTGATATCGATATCTGAGTTATAACCCTAATAGTGTTATGAAGCCCCTATTCTGTGAAAGTGAAAGTAAGTACATCCAGCTGAAAATTCAATACTGTCACGACTATTGCCCTCGTGTCCCTGGTTTATTGTGTAATATTTTTAAAATGTCCAGGTTTTGCATAAAAATAATATGAGAACCTTACTCATGTGTGAAAAGAAGCCGTACTCGATTCAGATCCAAAGCATGTGACTTGAAATGCGCCCAACCATTGCTTACCCGCGTCGGTCACCGTTCCTCTTACTCAAGCACGGCAAATTTATAGTTGCTTTCCTGGTAATGTCATCGCTACATCTGTCACAAGCATAGAGTATAAATATCTCTGGAGTGATCATCCGGATGTGCAGAACGAAAACTCTGTCCGCAACGTCTCCTGCAGTTCAAGTAACGTGATTTTGGGACGGCACATTTTAACCCGTATAGCGCTTAGTGCATTTTCAATATTATCACCTTTAGAAGTAGCTTGAAACGTTGTATATGTATTTTACAGACATCATAACAATGTTACACCAGGGACAGAAGTTGGCTTAAAGATGTGAAGAGCAATGGTATTATGCTTATTCATCAAACTATCTTAGCTTAGATTCCAATTTATTTCTGTTTTTTCTGTAACGGGATTAGACAGACAGCGAACAATATTTTTTACATTTTCTATTTTACTTACTCAAATTGTAGACTCACTGTTCTAATTAATTACGTTACAATGACACTGTAGACGGAGCCGAAGCACCACGAAAAAAAGTAGTGCATTTGGAACTATGAAATTGTTTCAGTACACACGGTAAGCGATTTGCACCACCTGCTTGTCCATATTATTTTCAATTTTTTTATTTACCCTTGTGCTTTTTATAGACAAGTAAATATGTATAATATGTTTTCTCCATCATATCAGAAAAGTAAAACCATACCCTACGGACAACAAAATAAGGAACACAAGATCAGTTCTCCGATTTTGGAATAAGGAAAAGAGTGGCAGCAACGACAGTTTTTAAAAGCTTTCTATTGCACTGTTTGATACTGAAGAAATTTTTTCTAATTAATTACGTTGCAATGACACTGCATAGGAAGCTGACTCACACAGAAATACTTAGATACAAACAAGGTATTGAGAACCTACATAAATTGGAGGAAATTAATCAGACTGTCATGAATAACTTTTATCTGCATATGAACGTAGCACAGATATGTATACACTGACCAGTAGTTTATTCAAACACATTTGCTAATTTGTGTAGCACTTTTCTTGTAAGACGCGCGGGATTAGCCGAGCGGTCTCAGGCGTTGCAGTCATGGACTGTGTGGCTAGTTCCAGCGGAGGTTCAAGTCCTCCCTTGAGCATGGGCGTGTGTGTGTTTGTCCTTAGGATAATTTAGGTTAAGTAGTGTGTAAGCTTAGGGACTGATGACCTTAGCAGTTAAGTCCCATAAGATTTCACACACATTTGAACATTTTTTTGAACTTGTCTTGTAAACATATGACCATAAAATCACAGAAATTATCTCTACAATACAAGGCTTTTTAGTACCGTGTGTCGATATTTTTCAACGAATAAAGTGCCTCGTTGCAGTGTGACATAATTATAAATTTACTGTCCATACCTATGAAAGGTTACTGATACACCTTTCACACACATCTCTTTACATCCGTAACCCTTAGCTGTTACTAAAACTCTAACGTTTAGAAACGTATGTAGAACAAGGTCAATGCGTGTAATATCCAAGAGTAGCAAAATGGTTCAAATGGCTCTAAGCACTATGGGACTTAACATCTGAGATCATCAGTCCCCTAGACTTAAAACTACGTAAACCTAACCAACCTAAGGGCATCACACACAGCCATGCCCGAGGCAGGATTAGAATCTGCGAGCGTAGCAGCAGCGTGGTTCCAGACTGAAGCACCTAGAACCGCTCGGACACAACGGCGGGCGTAGAGAAGCAGCGTCGTCGCAAAATCACGTGGCTATCACGGTTTTATGTTTAGAACATGCCAAGTAGGCTCTGCTGAATCCATAGATAGACATACACTACGGCAGCAGGTAGCACATCTATGATGTGTCCGTTTGTAAGCTACTTATCATCTCTGTGAAGGATAGTCGTATATTCGTATCAATGCGCTTAGCGTCGCTTTTGTTTGGCGCGTAAACGTTGACGGTAGCACCAAGGGTAACTTTTTTGGGAACTTATTAGCAAAAGTGTAGTCTTGGCTGCCTTATGCGGCGGAGCTATGCAAGGAACCGTGTCGTGAAAAGATGCTGAAATTGAGTTAAGAGGTGTTTAGTGACGTGCATTCGTAATTACACATCACGTAGTAGTGCCGACGGTTCACGGAATGCATGAAGTTTAGGTAAAACGCGAATAATACGATACAGCCCAGGAGCATAAGTTTAGTGGATAGCTGTGAGCCAGTGTGAATGTGTCCTCAAGGAATGTATATGTTGAGAGCACGAACAATGTAGCCCTGTGGACTGCATTTCGCTCAGTGTACTGGAATTCAATCAGATTCGTGTTACATCAGTTTCTAGAGTAACCCCCACCAGTTCGGTCAATGACAAACTGTGTATTAAGCAAACGATTCAGACAGGTTGTAGGACTGTGCTGCAGAGGAAGGATCGAAACTAAACTGGACGTGTGCTGGCATCTCGGTTTTTACACATGTTCCCGTCATCTGACGTTGATTCACTTACACCTTGATCTTAGAAGTAATAGTAGTTGACGGTTTTCCAAAAGTCTGAATGTCATTTCGAACCACAGTTCTAATTAAATTAGCCAATTATGTAATTGCTACACAGATGGAAAAAGTTAGTAAACTTTATTATTTGAAAAGTAATATCCGTAACTGTAAACACATTTATGTCACTGGAGACAAGATGGACAATGCTTTCATTGAAAAATGTTTGCGATTAACTACGGAACCACGATTATATCCAAGCGTCACCTATTATTCCGAAACAAATGAAAACGGCCACGAAAGTCTATCTTCAGAGCTTCAAAAATATGGAAATCGCATGGGGTGACATCGAAACATGCCCACATGTTGCCAAGGTTTCATGGTTCTGGTGTAGGTGTTTGCTTTATGTTTTTCGTTTAAGACTCTTTTGACATCGATTAGGTCTCATTTTTATTTGCCGCCGACGAAAAGAGAATAACAAATAATGTTATCATTTCTTCTCTTTCTGGTACCAGTCGTAGCGACTGAATGCAAACAACAAGAGTGTTCGCATTTTGTATAAGATTTTAGTAATTATAATTGAAAATTGAAAAGAAATGTTGTTGCCGACATTATTTAAATATCGCCTTAAACGTAATGATATTTGTGTTACAAACTTAACCAGACAGCAGAAATGACCTGTGAAGATGGTTCAAATGGCTCTAAGCATTATGGGACTTAATATCTGAGGTCATCACTCCCCTAAACTTAAAACTACTTAAACCTAACTAACCCAAGGACATCACACACATCCATGTCCGAGGCAGGATTCGAACCACGAACGTAGCAGCAACCTGTAAGGACCAGATCGCAGACCTGGAATGATTGAAGATTTGAAATTATGAGACTGCGATGTAGGATTTTTTTAGATGTATTATATGGTACATCGCAGGCTACATGTAGTCTCATAATCACAGGAATTGTGCCAGCTGACACGAATTCACCTAAACAGGTGATTCACAGGACAGGGCCCCCCACATAAAACCGGTGTGCCTCAAGTTACGATTAATGTTCTCTAATCGAACTGCTTGTGAGGTAACAACACTGTCTCGAAAATTGGCTTCACTGCATTTCATCGGAAAGTTGAGTATAGTTGTTTGTTCGTATGTCAATTGTTGTGAGGAGCTCGTATTGTTGAGATTTACAAAAATGTGCAGTTTGCATTAGAAGAGCGAACTGATATTGTAGAGTGTTACACGAAGGCACACTTCATCAAGGAATGTAGATAAATGTTTCAAGGAAAGTATCCTGGCAGGAAACTCCCCACAACCAGCACTATTCAAGATTTGTACGAGAAACGGAGGGCTCTACTAACCGATTGGAATGTGCAGAGGAATAGGCGTCCGACAGTCAGGATCCCAGAAACTGTAGACAGTTTCTCGTGGACATTCCGAGAAGTCCCCACAAGTTGACAAGGAGGTTATCTCAGCAGACTGGTGTATCTCGTACATCGTATACTAAAAGATACGAAATTAAAAGCCTGTAGTGTGAGTGTGGTGCAATAGTTGAAATCTGAGGATCGGGAAAAAAAAGAGTTCATTACTGTAACTGGCTGTTAACATCAACTGCTAACGGTTACTTGACCACTTTGCTTTACGTCGTGTCAGATGAAGCCTGGTTTCACTTGTCAGGTTATATAAACTCCCCGAATTGCGGATACAGGCCCCATGACAAGCCACATATTTCGAACGAAGAACCTCTCCACACAAAGGAGATAGGTGTTTGATGTGCTTTGTTCAGCATGCATATTATTGCCCCCATATTTTTCGCTTACATCTTAAACAGAGCCAGATATTTAGAGATCTTTGACAGTTTCAATGCACATTTAACAGATCGAGAGAAGCTGTATGCAGTCTTCCAACAAGATGAGCAACCGGTCACTAAGCCACCCTAAGTATGGCCCACATCATCAACGTGTTTCCTGAAGAGAGACTTGTCAGTAGAGGCTTCTGGCGTCCAATGTCCCTGGACTTAACGTCCTGTGATTTTTATTCATGGGGTAAACTGAAAAGCAGAGTGTGTACCATCCTCGCATAATAGACGATCTTAAACGCAACATTACTAGACAAATTAAAAAGATCACGTCTGCAGAATTACAGCCTGTTGCTGACAACGTCATCACACGAACTCAGTGATGCCCATGGCTATCACTTCCAGCATCTCATGCAAACAGGTAACCAGGTGATTTTAACGCTGCTGTTATATGTCTATTTAGTTAATTCACTGTTACTTGAATCTCGGGTGTAAGGTGTACTGGTTTTACGTGAGAGCTGGTACATATGCCAGCTGCGAAGTAGAATTTATTGAAAATGGCATGAGAGGGACAGATTCAAATGGTTTGGCTCAAACGGCTCTAAGCACTATGGGACTTAACATCTGAGGTCATCAGTCCCCTAGACTTAGAACTACTTAAACCTAACTAACCTAAGGACATCACACATATCCATGCCTGAAGCAGGATTCGAACCTGCGACAGGAGCAGCAGCGCGGTTCCGGACTGATGCTCCTAGAACCACTCGGTCACAACGGCCGGCCAAATGGTTTGGTTTTGTCTTGCTTTAGGGCGCAAAAAAAAAAAAAAATGTTCAAATGTGTGTGAAATCTTATGGGACTTAACTGCTAAGGTCATCAGTCCCTAAGCTTACACACTACTTAACCTAAATTATCCTAAGGACAAACACACACACCCGTGTCCGAGGGAGGATTCGAACTTCCACCGGGACCAGCCACGCAGTCCATGACTGCAGCGCCCGATACCGCTCGTTTAATCCCGCGCGGCGCGCGAAAAAAACAAATCAAAGGGGTGCATCATCGTCTCTAATATGCTAAAGAAGGTGGTGGCAGATCATTTGCAGTCTTTTGTTTGTTGACACCACCGAAAGGAAGCTAGTCACTGCCCTATTGCACCCACATGGTTTTCAAATGATTCTACAGTTTGTAATTTATTATAATCGATTTAGTACTAAGCAAAATACACGCTAAATTATAAATACTGTACAGCAAGCGCTTCAAAATAAAAGCAGCAAATGTAAAAAAATGCAAACGTAGTATGATGTGTGAATACAAACTCATTCACATTTAGTACAAAAGCCCAGATACGATCATTATTACTCAAAGCGCGTACTTAATTTAAGCATTATGTTAGCGGGCACCACTGATTTAAAAATGTAATTAATTCTTAAAGAACAAATAAATCTCTTCGAATGCGCTGGTCAACAACTAAATTACTGAAAATGCTGGTAGCGCGGAAAGGAAACACAGAAATCAGTGTCAATAGACTGCAAAGCGTTTCAGTTACCCTGCGATAGAAGGAAAAATGAGAAAGAAACCGCTTCTTTTAGCTAAGCAAAATTGCTATTTGCAGTTAAACCTCACGAACTTCCCATTTTCGCTTTAAAAAGCTTCTCGGGAAAGTTAATTCATTTATTTTCTAAACGCTGCAAATGTTTAAAAGTGCCGTTTTGAGTGAGCCCAACACGAGGACTTCAGAAATATGACTTTCTACTTTGTTTACCAAACTCGTTCTTTGTAATTTTATTTCTGTCTCTAGCAAAATACGAATTGGTAGATAAGCTATACACGGCCCAGTCGCATTAATGTGGCCACCTTTCACAAGCCCCAATAGCCACGTTTTCCAGGGCAGACGTGCAAGCACAGAGTCAGTGAGGTTCTGGAAGATACCGACATGGATTTGGAGCCATAACGACTCCATTGCCGTGGCTAACGTCACTACATGGTTTCGTGGTTGATGATCCACGGTGTGAACAGCAACGACCGGGGTAGTTCTACAGTTTCTCGATTGGGTTTAAACTCGG
Organism: Schistocerca gregaria; assembly: GCF_023897955.1. NCBI lineage: Eukaryota > Metazoa > Arthropoda > Insecta > Orthoptera > Acrididae > Schistocerca > Schistocerca gregaria. The sequence continues at coordinate 202,499,741 of NC_064926.1, forward strand.
AGTGTCGATGTCTAAATGAGGACCGTGCCGTCCGAGGTCCTGCTTCCACCCCTTCACGAATTTATGCTGTGGAATGGGAATCCACCAGTCTTCTATCCGGCAAAAACAGTGACATCAGTCTAAATAAACAGTGTAACCAGTGCAAAAATATAAATACGCATTTGTATCAAAACTGCCATGAACAATGCTCACCTTCATGAAGCTATCGTATGTTTTCGGTTCATGGAACTATGAACGACAACACGTCGTGGAAAGACGTTATATTTGAAACAAAAAGACATTCCTAGCGCAATACTGTGCGAAAGAGACTATCAGCAATAAGAATTTGTAATTTCATGTTAACGAGTGTTGTAACTTTAGGATTTTGTACCTGTTTTAAATGTTAATACATTTGTGAAATCCATGATGAAAAGTGTTGTTTCTGCGAAAGACATGAACAAACAGACTGACAAGGAGACGGCACGATTGTGGGGTCGGGGATTTGTCCGAAATTTTGAGTGGTGAAAGAGGATCCCTAACACCTCAAGTGGTTAAAATATTAGGACGCACTACTCGGAAAATCCCGAGAAAAATCGATCCAAAGTTTCTTAGGTGCCTTATGAGTATAAAATGTTAGTACCTTGCTGAGCCGCCGTCTGGCATAGATGGTTAGGGCTCGGACCCCAATGCCAGAGGTTTCGGTTTCGACACCTCCTCTGGTACTTTTGTTTCCTTTTGTTTTATTTTCTTTTGTTATTACACCAATTATTCAAAAAGCATCTCAAACTTACATGATTTTTAAAATATTATTTTAGCTCAAGAACGTAAAGTTTTTTATTCACTGAAAAATATTCGTGCTTGTTGTTCTATTTCGTTTCATGGGGTTTCAAGGTTTCAAGGGTCTTTGTAAGGGTCCCCTTGGGATTATACCGGTCATCTGCGCATAGGACTGTGGGCGAGCCGTGAGAAGTAAACGGCAGTTTGTTTTTCGATTTCTTCGTGAAGAGATGTGCCTGTTTCATATTTTAACGTGTTATTCCGATCCGAGGTTAAACATGTCGACTGAAGAAGTTGTTGGCTCATCTGGAGTAGGAGAAGAAATTCCTCAAGAATCCATTCATAGTGATCTATCAAAATTACGATTGAAGGACGCAGTGGTGTATAATGAAAAGCTGTTGACGGAAAATAATTTAATTGCATCGACACCTTCGGAAGAAATCTCTCGCGATGCTATATTATTGGCTGGAGAACTTTATAATGATACACTCGAACTTTTGGGTGAAAAACATTCGTAACTGAAGAGGAATTATTTCACGCTCATGAGGATTGCGAAGAATGTGTGGAGAACGACGAACGGTTCGAACGAAGTGCGCCAAAGTGATTCGTCTCCACACGAATATGAACCGTCACCGAAAAGATTTAAAAGTGATATGATTCCCATTGTTTACAAAGTCAAAGTCGTGAATACTACTAAAGCGCGCCCCACATGGTCCTTGGCGATATTGCAAGAAAAAGGATGCCGCCAACTGAAGAGAAAAGAATATCTTTCACAATGGGAGAAATGTATTAAAAGTGGTGGTACACGAATGGATAAATTTGAGGCGATAGATTCGTGGACCTACGACCGTTTTGTGGATGCAAGGCAGCAATATCAGCAAGTCACGACAAGAAATTTACAGCCTTGGGCATTGGCTGCGGCTGCACAATTCGTCGATTTCAAATTCAAGGCGTCTGATCGACGGGTCACGGCATTTAAACAGAAGCACAGAATTTCACAACGCAGGATCACGAAGCTGGTTTCCAAAAAAGAAGCGGCGTCAATGGAGGATATCCAGGCGTCTTCGGAGACCTTTCGTCGGCAGACGTGCCGTATAATCCCTCAATATCATGAGTATTGTGTGATAAATACTGACCAAATAAGTAAATACATGTTTTCTGCAGTACAAAATGTTTTTACCGATGTAAAATATATCAATTCAAATTTAATTACAGAAAAAGATATTTACATACACATTCGAATATTGTTTAATATTAAAAATACTATTTTTTCAGGGTGCCAATATCAATCAGTTTTCAACAGGCCTCTCACTGTAAAGGGAGTAAAACAGGTTTCGTGAAAAAGTGACGCATTCGTACATCGAACAATATTCAATAACATTATCCGGAAAACTGCTCCCACATGTCTTCATATGCTTACAAGAAGCGACCTGTCATTTCGGACCTCGTATTCACAAATTAATAGATGGCTATGCCAATACGAACGCCATCATAATATCATCGAAGCCCGGAAAATTAACAACAATTTTATACTTGGATTTTCTCCGGAAATCTTTAAAATGTTACTTCGGGGAGAATAAATATTTACTTCTCATTGACCCTTGGGGGGGGGGGGGGGGGGGGGGTCAAACGAATCCGGATATATATGATGCAATTTTTCAAGATGAGGGAAATATGCCAACTTGGTCTGTAAAAGTCATACCTCAAAATGCACTTCTTTGGTGCAACCTTGTGATGTTTACTTTTCCTGGCAAATTAAAAATTTCATAAAGCGCTTCCAAAATTGCAGTGCATTGTTACAGGAGAATCGTGAAATTAATTACTGGGAAGATTGTATAAAAATTCATTCTATAATTCACCAACAATTATCGTCACTAATATTCCGAGACATGATTCAATATGCCTAGTTTGCCTCAAAATTATCAGAAGCTCAAAACATTTTCGTAAATGTTAATGGGGCATGTTTTTGTACAGATTTATTGCAAACGCCATGTGATTGTAAAAAAATTTATGTGTTGTGCATGATATTGCAAAAATTATTGCTTTGTTTGTTTTTACTATAATTACCACTGACGTTCTTGTTTATAATTATTATATCTGTAAAAATTGAATGTTTCACAATCGACTTTGTTATTTTGATTAGAAACCCAATGTTTCTCCTCATATACTTTACAATGAAAAATGGAAACCCACCACCATGAATTGTGTTGTTGGACAAAAAGAAAACAATTTTTATTCAATAATATAAATAATTTGTTAAAGATAATGTATGTTTGGAAAACTTTCTGAATAATTGGTGGAATAACAAAAGAAAATGAAACAGAAGGAAAAAAAGAAGTGCCAGAGGAGGAATCGAACCCGAGACCTCTGACGTAAGGGCCCGAGCCCTATCCATCTTTTTATATTATTTTCTTAGGCCAGACGGCGGCTCGGCAATGAACAAACCTTTTACACTCATACACTCATAAGGCACCTAAGTGTGCTGCCTGCCGCCGTTGGATAAGCAGCTGCAGCAGGAAGTCGTATACTCCTAGCTCACTCATTTGTTACATAGTTTAATTCTTAATTTCTTTGCATGTTTTTGGTACTTGCATTGTTTAATTCATAAATTTCTGGCGTATTATAGTATTTGAGAGTTGTAGCATCGCGTTTTAGTACCTGTATAGTGTAAAATCGCGTAGTCTCCTTCCGCCGCCGAGCAGTGTGTCAGCAGTGCGCAAGTAGCAGCATTACTGCTTTTACTAGGCAATCTTGTATTTTAATAACCGTTTAAATTTTGTGTCGATTTGTTTGTGCTCTCTGTACATTAGTTCAGACGTTCTTTGCACAACAGATTTTAGAATGGATAGGGACTGCAACTGCTGTGTTCGGATGCAGGCTGAGTTGGCATCTCTTCGCTCCCAGGCAGTGTTGGCTTCGGTCACACAGCTTGAGGCTGTTGCCAATGGGCATCACTGTGGGGGTCCAGATGGGGGTTTGTCGGGGACGCCCAGCTCGTCTCAAGCATCCACCGATCGGACTACGGCTGTGGCTGCCCGGGATACTGACCGCATTGAGGGTGATCCCTCACCTGTGGTAGACTGGGAGGTCGTGTCAAGGTGTGGCAGGGTGCGAAAGACATTCCGGAGGGCTGAACGGAAGGCCTCTCCAGTTTGTCCGACCGGTTTCAGGCTCTGTCTCCGGCTAATACTGATCTTCGGCCTGACATGACTGCTTGTCCTGTTCCAGAGGTTGCCCCTCAGTCTGCAAGATCCGGGCGGTCGCAGAGGGTGGGCTTACTGGTAGTTGGGAGCTCCAACATCAGGCGCGTAATGGGGCCCCTTAGTGATATGGCAGCAAGAGAGGGGAAGAAAACCAATGTGACCTCCGTGTGCATACCGGGGGGAGTCATTCCAGATGTGGAAAGGGTTCTTCTGGATGCCATGAAGGGTACAGGGTGCACCCATCTGCAGGTGGTCGCTCATGTTGGCACCAATGATGTGTGTCGCTATGGATCGGAGGAAATCCTCTCTGGCTACCAGCGGCTATCTGATTTGGTGAAGACTGCCAGTCTCGCTAACGGAATGAAAGCAGAGCTCACCATCTGCAGCATCGTCGACAGGACTGACTGCGGACCTTTGGTACAGAGCCGAGTGGAGGGTCTGAATCAGAGGCTGAGACGGTTCTGCTACACTGTGGGCTGCAGATTCCTCGACTTGCGCCGTAGGGTGGTGGGGTTTCGGTTCCGCTGGATAGGTCAGGAGTCCACTACAAGCAACAAGCGGCTACACGGGTAGCAGGGGTTTTGTGGCGTGGGCTGGGCGGGTTTTTTAGGTTAGATGGCCTCGGGCAAGTACAGAAAGGGCAACAGCCTCAAAAGATGCGGGGCAAAGTCAGGACATACGGGGACCAAGCAGCAATCGGTATTGTAATTGTAAACCGTCGAAGCTGCATTGGTAAAGTACCGAAACTTCCAGCGCTGATAGAAAGCACTGAAACTGAAATCGTTATAGGTACAGAAAGCTGGCTGAAGCCAGAGATAAATTCTGCCGAAATTTTTACAAAGGTGCAGACGGTGTTTGGAAAGGATAGATTGCCTGCAACCGGTGGTGGAGTATTCGTCGCTGTTAGTAGTAGTTTATCCTGTAGTGAAGTAGAAGTGGATAGTTCCTGTGAATTATTATGGGTGGAGGTTACACTCAACAACCGACCTAGGTTATTAATTGGCTCCTTTTACCGACCTCCCGACTCAGTAGCATTAGTGGCAGAACAACTGAGAGAAAATTTGGAATATATTTCACATAAATTTTCTCAGCATGTTATAGTCTTAGGTGAAGATTTCAATTTACCAGATATAGACTGGGACACTCAGGTGTTTAGGACAGGTGGTAGTGACAGAGCATCGAGTGACATTATACTGAGTGCACTATCCGAAAATTACCTCGAGCAATTAAACAGAGAACCGACTTGTGGAGATAACATCTTGGACCTACTGATAACAAACAGACCCGAACTTTTCGACTCTGTATGTGCAGAACAGGGAATCAGTGATCATAAGGCCGTTGCAGCATCCCTGAATATGGAAGTTAATAGGAATATTAAAAAAGGGAGGAAGGTTTATCTGTTTATCAAGAGTAATAGAAGGCAGATTTCAGACTACCTAATAGATCAAAACGAAAATTTCTGTTCCAACACTTACAATGTTGAGTGTTTATGGAAAAAGTTCAAGGCAATCGTAAAATGCGTTTTAGACAGGTACGTGCCGAGTAAAACTGTGAGGGACGGGAAAAACCCACCGTGGTTAAACAACAAAGTTAGGAAACTACTGCGAAATCAAAGAGAGTTTCACTCCAAGTTTAAATGCAGCCAAAACCTCTCAGACAAACAGAAGTTAAACGATGTCAAAGTTAGCGTAAGGAGGGCTATGTGAGAAGCGTTCAGTGAATTCGAAAGTACAATTCTATGTACCGACTTGACAGAAAATCCTAGGAAGTTCTGGTCTTACGTTGAATCAGTAAGTGGCTGGGAACAGCATACCCAGACACTCCGGGATGATGATGGCTTTGAAACAGAGGATGACACGCGTAAAGCTGAAATACTAAACACCTTTTTCCAAAGCTGTTTCACAGAGGAAGACCGCACTGCAGTTCCTTCTCTAAATCCTCCCACAAATGAAAAAGTGGCTGACATCGAAATAAGTGTCCAAGGAATAGAAAAGCAACTGGAACCACTCAACAGAGGAAAGTCAACTGGACCGGAAGGGATACCAGTTCCATTCTACACAGAGTACGCGAAAGAACTTGCCCCCCTTCTAACAGCCGTGTACCGCAAGTATCTAGAGGAACGGAAGGTTCCAAATGATTGGAAAAGAGCACAGATAGTTCCAGTTTGCAAGAAGGGTCGTCGAGTAGATGCGCAAAACTATAAACCTATATCTCTGACGTCAATCTGTTGTAGAATTTTAGAACACGTTTTTTGCTCGAGAATCATGTCGTTTTTGTAAACCCAGAATCTACTCTGTAGGAATCAACATGGATTCCGGAAACAGCGATCGTGTGAGACCCAAATCGCTTTATCTGTTCATGAGACCCAGAAATTATTAGATACAGGCTCCCAGGTAGATGCTATGTTCCTAGACTTCCGGAAGGCGTTCGATACAGTTCCGCACTGTCGCCTGATAAAGTAAGAGCCTACGGAATAACAGACCACCTGTGTGGCTGGATTGAATAGTTTTTAGCAAACAGAACACAGCATGTTGTTATCAATGGAGAGACGTCTACAGACGTTAAAGTAATCTCTGGCGTGCCTCAGGGGAGTGTTATGGGACCGTTGCTTTTCACAATATATATAAATGACATAGTAGATAGTGTCGGAACTTCCATGCGGCTTTTCGCGGATGATGCTGTAGTATACAGAGAAGTTGCAGCATTAGAAAATTGTAGCGAAATGCACTTGGTGTAGGGAGTGGCAATTGACCCTTAACATAGACAAATGTAATGTATTGCGAATACATAGAAAGAAGGATCCTTTATTGTATGATTATATGATAGTGGAACAAATACTGCTAGCAGTTACTTCTGTTAAATATCTGGGAGTATGCGTGCGGAACGATTTGAAATGGAATGATCATATAAAATTAATTGTTGGTAAGGCGGATACCAGGTTGAGATTCATTGGGAGAGTCCTTAGAAAATGTGAAACGTCCCTTCAAAAATTGTACATGACTGTGCTTAAACTGAAACACAATATTTTTTTTAGCGCAACGCAGTCTGACTTCCAAAAATCCCTACGAAAGAATGGCCCTGACTAACATTAACCTATACGTTTCACAAATCACTTACCTCTCAAAAATCTTCGTTACTCAAGCTACTGCTATACGGCGAGCGCCACTACTGCCAGCTACATAAAAGATTCAAACTACGGAAGGCACTAACTGCTGATAGGTATAGTTAGCAAATGAAAGATTTTAATGGAGAACAAACAATGTATTTACCTTAGTACTCAGAATATATATATCATTTTATGACACCAATTCTTACAAATTTCAAAACTCCGCCATCTCTCTCCCCACGTCCACCACTGCTGGCGGCTCACCTCCAACTGCGCAACGCTACGCGCTGTTAACATCCAGCTGCCGCTGCCCAATACTACAATGGCAGACAACAATGCAAACCAGCCACAGACTCCACACGGCACAGCCAGTGATTTTTATACAGAGCGCTACCTGTCGGCGGCGTTACCAATAAAAAAAACCTAACAGCCTACTTACAAATGTAGTCCAACAACAAAGGAGGTGGCTTACAAAACACTCGTTCGACCTATACTTGAGTATTGCTCATCAGTGTGGGATCCGTACCAGATCGTGTTGACGGAGAAGGTAGAGAAGATCCAAAGAAGAGCGGCGCGTTTCGTCACAGGGTTATTTGGTATCTGTGATAGCGTTACGGAGATGTTTAACAAACTTAAGTGGCAGACTCTGCAAGAGAGGCGCTCTGCATCGCGGTGTAAGTTGCTGGCCAGGTTTCGAGAGGGTGCATTTCTGGATGAGGTATCGAATATATTGCTTCCCCCTGCTTATACCTCCTGAGGAGATCACGAATGTAAAATTAGAGAGATTAGAGCGCATGGAGGCTTTCAGAAAGTCGTTCTTCCCGCGAACCATACGCGACTGGAACAGGAAAGGGAGTTAATGACAGTTGCACGTAAAGTGCCCTCCACCACACACCGTTGGGTGGCTTGCAGAGTATAAATGTAGGTGTAGATGTAGAAGAGACTTTTGATCGATTTTTCCCAGGATTTTCCGGGTAGTGCGTCCTAATACTTTAACCACGTGAAGTGTTAGGGATCCTCCTTCACCACACAAAATTTCAGACAAATCCCCACGCTCGTCCTTGTGAGTATAAACTGAACGCGCTTCGCAACGGCCGCGCTTCTAGTAAACTTTAAGCGACTGCACACGCGTGGTAGGCTCAATGCCAACATAGAACAGCACGCTCCACATTCAAACCTTGGAAATATGTTTTGCGTAACTATTATGTTATGATGTTTATGATGCATATGATATGTATGTGTATTTGTAGACTTACATATGCAATGTGTTTTAGAGTGAGTTACTCGCCTGCAGGTGTGTCCTTTCGCCTCGCAACTCAGGCACATTTGCATGCTGAGCTTTCCTCAGCAGATAACGTAATTGTAAGTAATGAAATAATTAATTTGAGCCATAGATATAGACCACGGCTGTATAAATATTTCCTGCAGCCGCTGGAAACATTTTAAGATTTTTGATCGTCATATTATTGGCGAAAGAGGAAGAGTCACCTTTTGTTATTTAGGTCTTGTCCAGATCGGACGTATTTAGGCGCACCGTTATTAATACTACATTATTTCATTATTTTATTCACGAGTTGCAACCAAATGGCACTCGTATAACGTAAGTGTACTTTTAAATTGTATTTTTACTTCAGAATGGTTCAAATGGCTCTGAGCGCTATGGGACTTACCATATGAGGTCATCAGTCCCCTAGAACTTAGAACTACTTAAACCTAACTAACCTAAGGACATCACACATACATGCCCCAGGCAGGATTCGAACCTGCGACTGTAGCGGTCGCGCGGTTCTAGACTGAAGCGCCTAGAACCGCTCGGCCACTACGCCCGGCTTTAATTTCACAATATATTGTAATTACTAACCAATGTATGTATTTTGTGTCTTTAGTCATTGTAAGATTGTGGGTGACTTGGCATGGCAAAAGGTTCCGTACTTTTAAACAAAGAGTCGTCCAGCTCGATCCACCGTCGTCTTCAGGTGCTGTTTGATAACGAAGTCCGATTTTAGAGCAATCACAGAGAGAAGAAACTCGGTTAAAATACATGAAGGGACCGTTAACGAAAATGCCATGCTTAAGCGCCGAGAGTTTGTATAATTTTTGTATATTCACTACTATAATTCATTTTATGGTCTCGATCCAGTTACGAATGACCCAAAAAAGAAATCAAAAGATGAAATGCATATGAAAAGAACCCTGGAAATTAGAGATACGAAGAGAGTTGAATTAGTATCAATTAACGACAGCGTCTTAACGGATTGGTATACAATTATGCCGATGCTTAGTCTGGGAGGTACATTGGCAGGGAAGTTGTTGTTGGAGATACTCTGCCTCATACGACTCTTTCTGGTGTGCGTGATCTTGCAAGAGCAGTAGGAATATGTACATCACAACAAGCAAGAGCGGGTAAATGGGCGTAAGAGAAGTGTAACTACGGTATGAGCACTGCTTTTGGTCAATAGGTGGACAAAATAACTTGTTTTTGCTTGATTCTTGGTCTGCATATAAAAATCGAACTCCATTAGATCAAACTACTACTCTTGAAAAGTGAGGCACATTACAGTTGATACCAGCTGGAACCACTGGACAAATACAGCCTCTGGAAGTTTGTTTTTTCCGTGCCCATAAAACATATTATCGCACTATCTGCAGACGCCGTAAAGGGTAGCTAGTTTCACGATAAGCTTCACGACAGAGTGTTTCATATTCGGCTGCATGCCATCACATTCGGTCAGTTCTCATCACCCCGTTACACCAGTATCATTCTGTATGCATTCTTTAAGAGTAGATACCTACCTGAACGGCCTGCACGGTTTGTAACTTCCAACGAGTTCGCCTTCCATCTTAGTGGTGCAAATCTTTGTGATCGCTGTGGCGCGCCATCTTCCATTCGGTGTTGATGGTGCAAGTTAATGGTCTTCTTTGAACAGTTCATGAATGTCGACGATATCCATTTTGTGAAGTCTAACACATACATCCCATATAAGGTTGATCTCTGTACCTCTGGGATACTCATTTTCTTTCATCTTCCCAACGCACTTTGTGAATCGTTAACAGGTAATATTTTTTCTGTCATAATTGTTACTACAACACCTTCAAATGAGCCTTGCTAAAGACTGAACTTGCGATCTCGCACTCAAGGGTTTCCTTGAGCAGTGTAGCTAACGCTCTCGATACACCAGGAATTGCTAGTGGATGTGAAAGTAGGTTTTTGGCTGCGATAACAATAAAGATAAAAACTAGGAACTGAATAGATTTGGAGCATGTTTTATTATGTGCGCTGACTGAGAACAACTCAGATATGGAAAAGTTTAAGCAGTATCAATTGTCTCGTTAACTATTAGTTCGTGGTTCAATAAAACATCCAAAAAAATAAAAGTGATCAAAAAATTCTTTTTCATTCTATTGTTTAGTTCCGCACTAATTAGGTGAAGGGAGCAAGGGCGGCGTGGGATAGAGGTGGATTACTAGCTTCAGTAGCTAACATATGATTACATTGAGGGTTGCGAACCAGTGAACTAGGCAGACCATCGCAAAAGGAAATATTCGCTGTCCTTTCCAAGGGACGACATGTGTCCCTCCGTATTCACCAACCCTGGGACAACGAGATTTCACCTGCATACCACATATCCTAGTAGATAGGTATAGTGATGTCCAACAGAAAACCGTGACAGTGAGTGCCGCTCAGCGCGGAAAGACATTTTAGAAGCGAATCAGAAACTTTAATCTTCCTTTGCTCAGCCCCTTTCCCACAGATCAGATTGTAAGTAGGATGTCTAGGTTTTCTTATTGGTAATGCCACGTAGCGCTCTGTATGAAAATCACTGGCTGTGCTGTGTGCAGTCTGTGGCTAGTTTGCATTGTTGTCTGCCATTGTAGTGTTGGGCAACTCGATGTGAACACTGCGTAGCGTTGCGCAGTTGGAGGTGAGCCGCCAGCAGTGGTAGACGTGGGGAGAGAGATGGCGGAATTTTGAAAGTGGACGATCTGGACGTGTGTCCATTAGAGAGAGTAAATTTGTAAGACTGGATGTCATGAACTGATATATACTATGACTTTTGAACACTATTAAGGTAAGTACATTGCTTGTTCTCTATCAAAATCTTTCATTTGCTAACTATGCCTATCAGTAGTTAGTGCCTTCAGTAGTTTGAATCTTTTACTTAGCTGGCAGTAGTGGCGCTCGCTGTGTTGCGGTAGTTCGAGTAACGAAGATTTTTGTGAGGTAAGTGATTCACGAAAGGTATAGGTTAGTGTTAGTCAGGGCCATTCTTTTGTAGAGATTATTGAAAGTCAGATTGCGTTGCGCTAAAAATATTGTGTGTCAGTTTAAGAACAGTCATTTATCATTTTTCTAAGGGGACGTTTCAATCAATGCAAGAGGACGTGCTACTGGGTATTAGAGGTACTGATGTGTTCAACATTCTGGACCACCACCTCTGAAGGTCTCGCTGTATGGTGGTACAACATGCAATGTGTGGTTTTCATGAGCAATAAAAAGGGCGGAAATGATTTTTATGTTGATCTCTATTTTAGTATGTTGATGTCTTTTCATATTTTCTTCATAGGTTTCGGAACTCTCTGAACAGAGGTGATGCAAAACATTTTTGATTTGTTTATATTAAAAATCAATCTGGTTGCGTGTCTGGGAAAGGTGTAATTTATGATGATTACGTTTTACTTATTAATTATCCATCACTGGTGGCTGGTTACTTACTCATCTAATTTCATGTTCCAGTGATCATTTTCAACAATAAGTCGTAATGATGTGGAATGAGTCATTTTACATTCACATCGCTAACTAATTTTTAAATATAGCTACATGCTGTACATTCATCTCCTTTTTATTTTTGTTTCATTTATTTTAATGTACAGACGGAAGTTAGTAACTCAGCGTCTTCTACATATTACAATAATATGAACTGTTCCATGGTGCAGAAGGAGTTGTCAAGGTGAAACTTTAACAGTTTGTTTTCAAATTTTATTTTGCTCTCTGTCAGACTTCTTAACTCACTGGGTAAGTGTTCAAAAATTTTAGCTGCAACATTGTGCTCCACTTTTTGTGTTAAAGGCAACCTTAACGCTTTAAGCTCTACTGCTATAAAAATTAATTTTCAATTTTTTTTAAAAACTGACGTCTGGCCATAACTCGACAGTTTTTCGCATTGCTTGAAGGTTCGTCAAGTTCCATGTGCTGTCATTCCACAGCTATAAACGTTAAATTATTTAAGTAAGAAATTTTTAATATAAGACGCTTTTAAAACAATAAAAGGTACAAAAAATTTCTCTTAGCCCAATACAAATTTCTAACGCCGTACAGACAGTCCTGTAAATTTGTGCTCCTGTACTTTTATTGCAATGAAAATATTTGTAAAACTTAAAACGAGAAACATGGAGTGCATGGACTGATAATTATAAGGAGATCATCTACATTACTGGCCATTAAAATTGCTTCACCACGGAGATGACGTGCTACAGACACGAAATTTAACCACCAAAGAGAAGATGCTGTAATATGCAAATGATTAGCTTTTCAGAGCGTTCACACAATCTTGGCGCCGGTGGCGACACCTACAATGTGATGACATGAGGAAAGTTTCCAACCGATTTTTCATACACAAACAGCAGTTGACCGGCGTTGCCTGGTGAAACGTTGTTGTGATGCCTCGTGTAAGGAGGAGAAATGCGTACCGTCACGTTTCCGATTTTGATATAGGTTGCGGTTTATCGTATCGCGACACTGCTGCTCGCGTTTGTCGAGATCTAATGACTGTTAGCAGAATATGTAATTGGTGGGTTCAGGAGGGTAATACGCAACGCCGTGTTGGATCCCAACGGCCTCGTATCACTAGCAGTGGAGATTACAGGGATCTTATCCGCATGGCTGTAACGGGTCGTGCAGCCACATCTCGATCCCTGAGTCAACAGATGGGGACGTTTGCAAGACAACAACCATCTTCACGAACAGTTCGACGACGTTTGCAGCAGCACGGACTATCAGCTCGGTGACTATGGCTGCGGTAACCTTTGACGCTGCATCACAGACAGGAGCGCCTGCGATGATGTACTCAACGACGAACTTGGGTGCACGAATGGCAAAACGTCATTTTTTTCGGATGAATGCAGGTTCTGTTCACGGCATCGTGATGGTCGCATCCATGTTTGGCGCCATCGCGGTGAACGCACATTGGAAGCGTGTATTCGTCATCGCCATAATGGCGTATCACCCGGCGTGGTGGTATGGGGTGCCATTGGTTACACGTCTCGGTCACCTCCTGTTCGCATTGACGGCACTTCGAACAGTGGGCGTTACATTACAGACTTGTTGACCCGTGTCTCCACCCTTTTGGATACAGAAAGTGTTCGACTGCTGTCGTGGCCAGCACATTCTCCAGATCTCTCACCAATTGAAAACGTCTGGTCAATGGTGACCGAGCAACTGGCTCGTCACAATACGCCGTCACTGCTCCTGATGAACTGTGGTATCGTGTTGAAGCTGCATGGGCAGCTGTACCTGTACACGCCATCCAAGCTCTGTTTGACTCAATGCCCAGGCGTATCAAGGCCGTTACTACGCCCAGAGCCGGCCGGAGAGCTGTGTGATTCCAGGCGCTGCAATCTGGAACCGAGCGACCGCTACGGTCTCAGGTTCGAATCCTGCCTCGATCATGGATGTGTGTGGTGTCCTTAGGTTGGTTAGGTATAATTAGTTCTACGTTCAAGGCGACTGATGACCTCAGAAGTTAAGTCGCATAGTGCTCAGAGCCATTTTTTTATTTTATTTTAAAATGGCCAGAGGTGGTTGTTCTGGATCCGGATTTCTCAGGATCTATGCACCCAAATTGCGTGAAAATGTAATCACGTGTCAGTTATAGTATAATATATCCATCCAATGAATACCCGTTTATCATCTGCAATTCTTCTTGGTGTAGCAATTTTAATGGCCAGTAGTGTATTAATGTTTCAATTATGTGCTACATGCGTCCCATGTTTTTGTTTTAATGTCTACAAGTATTTTCAGTTATGAAAAATACAAAAGCAAACATATTCAGGCTTTCTGTATAGGGGTTATGAGTCTACTGATCTGTTGGACGTTTAAATTTTCTAGCTCATCAAAAAGTTAGTATAAAGTCAACTGCAAAATTTGTACCGAAAAAAAGACAAGAAAGCGAACAGAGAAAGACGAGTTAAAAATTAATTCCGTACGTCGTAACGTTTGTCAGTTAGTCCACTATAGCTCATGGGAGAAGACAAATCTAAATTGTACCACTTTTGAGATTTTATTTATTATAACCTTTACAGTGAGTTACAGAATTATTTACACAATGCCATCCTCTACTGAAAGATGTTGTTGGTGTGTGATTTAAAGGATAGAAATTATGAGAAAAAATAAATGCACTACATTAAGTTTTCTGAACATCTGAAAGTGGTGCAAAGCAGGAATCCTGTTTCGTAATCTGTACCAGCGGCTGCATAAACGGTTCCACGCCTGTAAAATAATCCCTGATCTTAAAGATATGTACTAGTCTAAGTTTAAGGAAATTTTTCCTATTTTGGATAATTCATCACTTATTGACATTATTGCAGTGTAACTTTTGTATACGTTTCCCAGCCTCTACAAATTTCGCGTGAATACACATTTTGCAATATGATGCATCTGATAATTTCTTCCATTTGATCTTCTTCACGTAAGTCGCTGAACTATTCCTCAGTTTTACGAATCAGTTTATGTTGAGGCTTCCGCGCAATCCCTAAAACAGTTAATGTTCACAGATGGAGCTGTAGTTCTAGATTTCTATTTCTCTACTTCAGTTTGCTATTTACTGAGAGGGCTGTACGTCAACACACAGTTTCCTTGAATAGACCGTGAAGTTTTGCTTCAGGCTTTCATCATTTTCCTTAGCTTAGGATAGATTCCTCGGATGGAATTATTCAACCCACTTTTTACCTGCCATGCCTTCCTCTGCCCTGCAACTATGGAGTCGTTTTCTTGCTTTGAACTGAAGACCATCTCTTCAAATTTAAGTATACATTGTGGTCAGGAGCAGTTTGTTAGAGAGTTGGAGAGTATGTTGTGCTGAGAAATTATTGTTAAAATTTCGATACGTTGTGCAGTTTTCGAGTTAATTAGCACTGAAGTTAGCCAATCAGGTCATAGTGCGAGCAGATTCAAGTGTCCCGCCAGAGACGGTGTAGCCAAACGTGTTCTTCGTTCTGTTTCTTAATACCGAACAAGAGAGCGATACAAAAATTGGACATGGGACAGTAGTAGGGATCTAAGCCAAGCCAATGGCTGCGCAGTCTCGTGTGCTATCATGTACGCTATGAGAACAACTGCCATAAATTGTATCTGGCGGCCCGCTTGAATTTGCATGCACAATGTCCTCAATGACTAACTTCAATGCTAATTAATTCGGAAACAGCGCAACGCATCGAATTTTTTCTTAACACTCATTTCTCAGAACAATTTACCCGCCAACAATCCTACAGGCTTTTGAAACTGTTTCTGACCACCCTGTACACTCTTCCAATTCGTTTTTGCCTTCGGTGGAAAGCATTTTACTACGACCAAAATTTTTAAATCAACGTTTCCACTTTTTTGTGTTTTCAGCGCGTCTCTCAGTTGTTAGACTAGCCACATTAAATATGCATGCACATTCATTTGACCTGTTTATACTTATTGCCACAACTAAACGCATTTCAGCTGTGCTCCACTTCCTGTGAGGTCTTTCTGTTGCCATACTGTAATACAAAATAGCTATTTGATTAATAGGAAAAGGTAAAGGGCGAAATAGAAAATTCACTGCATAATTTCTAACCATTTTGGTGTACTTGTAATATAAAATGCATCTTTTTAAAGCTATCTGTGCAGGCGAGTTTCTTAACTTGTATTGAAACAATATCGCAAACTTATAGCGGCATTTTATAGGCACCATCTTCATTTTCTCTTTGTCACTCTCCTAGAAAGGAACACAACGAATACATACTCACGACGGTCTGAAAACTAATGTTATTTCATGTATATTCATCCATAAATAAAACGTTATGTCGCCACTTAATTTATGGCAGTAATTTCTCTTCGCCGCGTACACAAGAAGTTTGGTGGAAACTACATCAAAACCAATGTTGTTTTCAAATGATTTGTTCGTTAACACACAAAATGCATAGCTGACAATATGGTTCCAAGGCGCTCGCAGCTCACACTGTCTTCATTAAATGTCGGATAATACAAGAAGAACGAATTTTGTTGTAGTGGAAAAATTTAGGAGCCAGTACAATGAATAGGCATCTCTCCCCTGCCCACTTATTCTCAATATACTTGGGATGATTTGCCTTGGCTTCTTCATCCTGTATTCTGCAGTGCATGTTGAAGAACTGAAGTAAACTTGAGCCGTTGTGAGTATACAACTCTGTGATATTGCAGTGTCTGCGTTGTTAAGAAGAACTATGCAATGTTCCTTTGGATATGCATGTATGTCCGAAGTAACAGCCACTGCGTAAACTTCAAGCATTATGAAGTACATGAAATGTACTCGCAGTTGCGAATAAGAACAATCACCAGGTGCACGAGGAAATGATGTCAACAAAAATTTATGCGGCACCGGGACTCAACCCGGATTTCCCGCATTACGTGCACGGTCACCTTATACACTTTGGCTATCTATATACAATTCACGGCCAAGCTCAGACTTCCATATGTAGCCGTCCCTGCATCACAACCAGGGCGATTTCATCTCAGATCATATAGGTCAAGAGTGAATGTGCCACATCGCTACTTCAAAGTTTGCTGAAAAAAATATTTGTTAAAGTTCCACATCATACCTCTCCAAAACTACAATATTTTGATTTTCTTAGGATTTGTTAAAATGCTTCAAATCTCTCTAAAGGAGAGCAATTGTGAGAATGTCGTAGCGAAAGGGAAAAGGAAGAAATGCAATAAAGAAACCAAAAGTGATAGAGATCTGAATTTAAGTTGAATAAATACTTTGCTCCCAATACTATGAGACATAATTAACACTTACACATTTCTGACCTTTTTTCTGTTTTTCTTTTTGTAAAATTAAACTACGAAAATTTGTAACTTTTTGCGAATTTCAAAATTAAGTGTTCTGAATATTATTAGTTGCAGGATGCTAACTGTCTTGAGAAATAATACAGTAGAAGGACTGCTAATTGTCAGCTATGACATTAATGCATGAAATTTTCAAACTTTCGAAATACTTGTTTATGAAGAAGAATTAACCTGAAATTTTTTATTTATTTAGAATTTATTTCCTCCAAAACCCGCGTCCTAAATATTCTAAAAATTTCATGGTACGTTAGTTGGTCATTTTACTTAGGGAACGTACAATCAGAGTGGGCAATACTTCTCTGTAAAAAATGGGAGAAATGTTTCAGGTAGATCTAGCTCTACTCTTAAGGTCAAACATGATAGACATTAAATATTTAAATTTATCACTGATTTTAAGTAAATGTCATGCAAAGTTAGTATTTCTGAATCAAAATAATTACTTTACAACATTGTAAGTGAGTGGAAAAAAATTTATTTTTTTATTCGAAAGCAGTTTCTAACAAAAATGATATATAGAATATTTATAACCGTTTTTCTTCTTATGATATTATTCGCCAGCTATTATTGTATTCTGTCAAGATTTTATTCCTTAATGCCTTTCCATGAATTAAAGTTGCCTACAATGTAACTATCAACATTTCACTGTTGAAAAGAGTTTATTTGGTTTATTTTTCATTTGCTTCTCATTGAACTTGTACAGCCGAGCTGAATTTGCTCATGGACAACGTTGATCCAACAAGATTAGTACTCAGGAATGGGAACTGCACACTGATCTTTTGATAATGGACATTTGAAAACATTAGCAGGTCAATGAGGTGTCGTAAAAGAGACAGTTATATCTTGCAGCTCGTGAGACACACTTGTTATCTGTCCCAACCACCACTGATTGTCATACACATAAGAGATGAAGCGGCTCACTACAAAGCTTCTAATGTATGATGTGGTCTCTGCATTTCGCAAACAGTAACAGGCTGCATTTCATGGAGAACCGTTCTTGCAATGTAAGTGCCACTCCGGGATGCAACACAGTAGTGACTTGATCAAATTCCTAGCAAAGGCTTCATAGCAGGCCACTCTTCTCTCTTTTTTAAACGTAATTCGGAATTCCCTCAATGTACTTTCATTTAGAATTAAGAGTTTCATGATTGTTACTGATTTTGATTGTTGTGTACAAATCCAGGAGTATCTCTTATAGCATCAATAGTCCCATGCTGGAGATTAAATCTTGTTGCAAGGTCTTAACAGCGACCTCCTACTCAGTCACACGCCATTTTTCCATTACCTGTTGCTGAAGAAATCCATTTTTTGTCTTAATTCCTGTACTACAATGTTGACCAAGCTCACAAAGCTAAAAGCGCTTTTTTAAAATGAGATGATGCACCTTCGGTTACACACACATGTTTAGGAAATGCATGGCCTCTAGATGCTATGTCATCAATTATCATGCTGCGAGCGTAGTATGCATGTGCACAGTGTCATGAATGAGATCATCACTGTCAATTGCAAAACAGTGTGATGCTCTAAGAAAATGGGTGAAGCATGTGAATATTGATACCTGTGATAGGTGCCACTGGTAACTTTGAATTTAGTTGTGCAAAGCAACAGGCCAATTTTCAGCGAAATCGAAATGAAGAAATAATGTGTCAGTATTCTGGGATGTGGCTGATTTTACTTCTGTTATAGCCTGTCTCTGAATCCTTCGAATATGTTGGTGAGCTATTCCTTTCATGACCCAATGCCTCAACTCTGTAACATACTTCTATGGCTCTAGGGTCTTCTTCACCAACTCTTCTCCCTCCCACAAAGCACAGGTTACATCATTGTCAGTAGCCTGAAGGTGAAATGCTTAAACAGTCATCACTTCAGCACCAGGACACATTGCACACACCTGCAACCAACATTTATCTTGTACCTCTTGACATATACAAAAAAGCATCACGTACATATCTGTGTACTTCTTTCCTGTGACACTGCTTATGGAAAAAAACTTTCAAATTTATGCAGTTAGTGCATAGGCATACTTCCTTCACTGGCTGGCATTTTAAAAATAAGAAGTAGAATTTTGTGTTCTTTTTCATTAGGAGATATGCTTCTGTTATTGATCTTGTCATATATGTTTTTAACTTTTTCATCATTTTCCCTAACACAGAAAATATCGACCTAGTTTGACATTGCCTGCTGCAATCTTTCTCATCACTTATGTTACATTCTAGAGCAGTAGTAAGCGTACCATCTTGCAACGGATGCCCACAGTAAGAATCTGGGCATGATCAAGTACCTTCCTCATTCTTTATTTTATGAACTTTTGAAATCAAATAGTGTGATGAAGTGGGTGTGTATTTCTGTATCTGCTACTTAGAGCAGGCCTGGTATCAGTGTCAGTAACCATACCTTGTCAGTATAGGTGTCTGTTGAGGTAGCAGTATTCAGGTTCTGAAACTGTTGTTGTTGTTGTGGTCTTCAGTCATGAGACTGGTTTGATGCAGCTCTCCATGCTACTCTATCCTGTGCAATCTTCTTCATCTCCCAGTACCTACTGCAACCTACATCCTTCTGAATCTGCTTAGTGTATTTATCTCTTGGTCTCCCTCTACGATTTTTACCCTCCACGCTGCCCTCCAATACTAAACTGGTGATCCCTTGATGCCGCAGAACATGTCCTAACAACCGATACCTTCTTCTGGTCAAGTTGTGCCACAAACTTCTCTTCTCCCCAATTTTATTCAATACCTCCTCATTAGTTATGTGATCTACCCATCTAATCTTCAGCATTCTTCTGTAGCACCACATTTCGAAAGCTTCTATTCTCTTCTTGTCCAAACTTTGTTTTGAAACTAGATATCACATTTCGTGCATATATCACTATCTCCAGGTTCTGCACCAAGTGTATCTACATTATACACTTCTCAAAGGTTTGAAGATGTTGCTTGTTTCAATTTCCTCCACTTTTCTTTTTACATGCTGTTTTCTTCTTGTGCTTCTTACCTTTCTTGGACGTTTAAGGGGAGGGGGGTGGGGGTATTGCAGGGGCTATAGCAGAAGAAATGCCAACATTCGACGCATCAACAATTTCACACCCAGGAATATAAACATCTGCACTGTCTTCTTCAGTTACACATTCGGGTGATGATGATTGTTCAAGTGGATGCCGGCATGGTAGCTCAGCGTGTTCAGTCAGAGGGTTAGCTGCCCTCTGTAATAAAAAAAACTGAGTGAATGGATCAGTAACGAACTTCAATGGGCGTCAGGTGACGTCCGCCACGAACAACTGAAACGAACAATAACGAACAAAATGAGATTACAAAAAAAAGTGGATTGTCATTAAATTTCTTCTTGTAGTGAGTGTAGCAAATTCCTGGACAATGGATGTGATGCTAACATCGTTACTCGAGGCCCAAGATGTTACTGCAATACCTCTGACAGGTTGGCAATGACTATGAAGAGTTTTTCACTTTTCTTAAACACCACCTTCTTGTTTCTTTTTTCATAGTCTACACACCTCACTCTTTCACTGCTGTATTTCCTCATTGACGTTGTATCTAACAAGAAGTTCAAACCAAACACAAAACTCGGTGGAGAATGGTTTATGCACAAGTTCTCATTCGTTTGTTATAAACAGAAGGGCGATGGATGCAGAGTTGCCAACATGCATATTTTACACCAGAAAGTCAGAGATGCGAAATATGCAGAATGTTGAAAATTTCTAACACTTTACACAGAAAAACATGGCCTACTGTGGTTGCACTGAATACTAACGTAGCAACCAAACAATATTTTCTGTAATTCTCAAATGTTTTTTTAGAGGGTTTTCCAGTAAATAATTTGTAAAAACTCGTAAAAACGCAATTTTGCTACATTTTGCTAATAAATATTTACATGATACAGAGAGCTGTTTATAATTACATCAGCAGTATCTGCTATTATGACAGAAAGGATAGCGTCCTGTGATTTTCCAAATTAGGAAAAGAAATTCAAGTGGAAAACAAAATTAAATTTCGTATTTTTGTATTAAATTTGTAAGTTAAGCGAAGTCCACAAGGGGGCGGGAGTCAACTAAATTTCAACACACTAAGAGTGAGCTTTGACGCAAAACATCTGCCAGATCTTCAGTACTTTTGGTTTATTATTTTTTTTTCTGCTCCCTACTCTTTTAAGAGTTATTTACAAAACATACATTTTTCAAAGGGCCATACCATTTCAGGAAGAAAGATAAATCGAAAATACTTATAGAGGTCTAATATATATTTTTTCCAGAGGAATTTGAGACGAGTTGACATGACCTGTGTGATTTGAGATGAAATCACCCACCAATATACATACATGATGGAATTTCTGTACGGTGGAGAACATTTTAATTGAAAGTACATGCATTTCCGACGGAACACTGTATCGTACTTCTTAACAATAAAGACACTGCAATATTGCATTTACTCGGGGATGCCGGCCAGTGACTTTCAATTAAAATGTTCTCCCCTGTACGGGAAGTACATAAATGTGTACGAGTACAGTCTGTGGCTCAGGAACGAGGACATACGGAAATTTGGGTCTGGATAGGCAAATGGTTTAAGGCCACAGCTTGCGCAAAGAGGGAAATCCGGGTACGAGTCCATGGTCGGGGAAAATTTTCATTGTCATTCCCATATACGACTAATGATGTGCGTATTCACAAGTGCGAATACATTTCATGTATACGACTCTACTCGTAGCGGCCAGCAGCGCAGCGTTTCGATAGCTGTAGTGACTCACATAGCCCCTGTGACCGCTGGCCGCGCTCCCTTCTGTAGAGTGGTCGAAGCGGCGGTGTGATCGATTTTAGGCTGCGCTGCAGTATTAATAGTTGTTTCTTCAAGTGATCAAGTAACAGTAGAACGGAGTACTGTGTTAAGGGCGCTCACCAGGGCGTTGTTCAATGCTAGCTACTGTGCTGCGAACGGACGTTTCTCGGAGGTTGCTGGGAGGCGATGTTAAAATATCAGGGCACCGTTGGAGTCATCGCCGTCGTTTGTTTTGTACGTTGAATTTCGTTTCTTCCTTTCTTCTTAACGACATCGTTGATTAAGCAATCACTTAACGACTTTGTGGTTCCAGATGTTGAAATATTCTCCTTCTCGTCATCGGTTCCTGCCTGGTTATTTAAGCATTTACCTACTACAGTAAGGTAGAAACACCAGCTGATATTAGACATTAGTTATGTTTCTTAAAACGTTAGGTGTTTATTTTACATTTCTACTTTTACAGCTTATTTAAATTTGAAATTTACACGTGTGCCTTTTATTAAAAAAATAATGATTAAGCACAAGCGGTTAACTTATCTATACATTTATGTCTCTTTAACGTAAGAAATTGTTGAATTGAAATTTATTAAAGCACTAAAGTTATTTTTATAAGGTACTGAACGTGGAAATATAGTCATTGCACATTGTAATTGCTTGTCTCAGGCGAGGTCATGCGAGAATGGGATGAAGAACTACAAGAGAAAAATATCTAAGGAAACCGTCTACGAGGTGCATTCACGTTCTAAGGCCTCCGATTTTTTTTCTAATTAACTTCTCACCGGAAATCGATGAAACTGCCGTTACTTTTCGACGTAATCGCCCTGCAGACGTACACATTTTTCACGACGCTGACGCCATGATTCCATGGCAGCGGCGAAGGCTTCTTTAGGAGTCTGTTTTGACCACTGGAAAATTGCTGAGGCAATAGCAGCACGGCTGGTGAATGTGCGGCCACGGAGAGTGTCTTTCATTGTTGGAAAAAGCCAAAAGTCACTAGGAGCCAGGTCAGGTGAGTAGGGAGCATGAAGAATCACTTCAAAGTTGTTATCACGAAGAAACTGTTGCGTAACGCTAGCTCGATGTGCGGGTGCGTTGTCTTGGTGAAACAGCACACGCGCAACCCTTCCCGGACGTTTTTGTTGCAGTGCAGGAAGGAAATTGTTCTTCACACCATTTTCGTAGGATGCACCTGTTACCGTAGTGCCCTTTGGAACGCAATGGGTAAGATTACGCCCTCGCTGTCCCAGAACATGGACACCATCATTTTTCAGCACTGGCGGTTACCCTAAATTTTTTTGGTGGAGGTGAATCTGTGTGCTTCTATTAAGCTGACTGGCGCTTTGTTTCTGGATTGAAAAATGGCATCCACGTCTCATCCATTGTCACAACCGACGAAAAGAAAGTCCCATTCATGCTGTCGTTGCGCGTCAACATTGCTTGGCAACATGCCACACAGGCAGCCATGTGGTCGTCCGTTAGCATTCGTGGCACTCACCTGGATGACACTTTTTGCTTTTTCAGGTCGTCATGCAGGTTTGTGTGCACAGAACCCACAGAAATGCCAACTCTGGAGGCGATCTGTTCAACAGTCATTCGGCGATCCCCCAAATAATTCTCTCCACTTTCTCGATCATGTGGTCAGACCGGCTTGTGCGAGCCCGAGGTTGTTTCGGTTTGTTGTCACACGATGTTCTGCCTTCATTAAACTGTCGCACACACGAACGCACTTTCGACACATTCATAACTCCATCACCACATGTCTCCTTCAGCTGTCGATGAATTTCAATTGGTTCAACGCAAATTCAGAAAACGAATGATTGCACGCTGTTCAAGTAAGGAAAACGTCGCCACTTGAGTATTTAAAACAGTTCTCATCCTCGCCGCTGGCGGTAAAATTCCATCTGCCGTACAGTGCTGCCATCTCTGGGACGTATTGACCATGAACGCGGCCTCATTTTAAAACAATGCACGTGTTTCTATCTCTTTCCAGTCCGGAGAAAAAAAATCGGAGGCCCTAGAACTTGAATGCACCTCATAGGACAAGGAAGAGGACGTTTTGAGGTGAAACGTCCCGTTTTGCTGAAAATATTGCAATAATTTCTAAGAACAAAACAGATGCAAAGATAATGATACAAACACTTTACGAAATGCAGCTAAGACCGGATTTCAAATGTCCTATGAGAAAACGGGATACATTGAACATAAACACAACGAAGAAAAATAGATACAAAGACAATGCGGAAACATCAAAAGAGTCGATAAATTTAAGTATTTGGGACAATGTATACAAAAAAAATTGACTAATAACACCACAAGAAAAGAATGATCGAAGAAAGTGAAATTAGCATATAAACGCTCCCAAAACCGATATCGTAAAAGATCAGCATCATTCCAGGCAAAAATTAATCTCTACACAACAGTAATTAAACCAGAAGCACTTTAAGTATCTGAATGCCTAATACTGAATAAAAGAGGTGAACAAGAAAAACCGGGAAAGAAAGAAAGGAAAATATTCAGAAAAACTTCAGGATCACGAAAGAAGAAAGATAACAACTGGACAAAAAGGAGAAATGAGGATCTGTATAAAAACATAGAACCACTGAAACACACAATAATAAAGAGGAAATAAAAATTTTTTACGGTCATATTTACAGAATTAATGGCAATAGGCTATCGAAGAAAATTTTTAATTTAATTTCCAAATTAAAAAAAAAAGAAAACACCGGATGCCTGGGAAAGACAAGAAGGGATTTGAGAAAACTTAGCGTCACAGAAAACACCATACAGGAAGGGAAATTTCAGACTAATGACCAATACTGCAAAATTCGCTGCCCAGCCACAATAGCAATAACCTAGGAGGGTGAAGTCAAATGAACAGAGACAGGTCATCAACCAAAGCACGGAGAAGCTCGGGAAAAATAAGAGGAAAACGATTGTACCATAGTTTTAAGTTCTAAACGGTCCATAGTTGGTCAAATTCTGTAATAAAAAAAGATAGCAGGTGGTAACTGTTGTTTAAATACTGTAAGACAGAAGCAGAAAAGCCAGCAAGTTCCATTTCCCAAACGTAAGTCTGCATATATTTTTAAATCTATTAAGTTACTCTACAGGAGCAATTGCATTTCTTTGAGGAGGACGTTTGGTAGTGACGTTTCTACAGGCGTGCTCTTGAAATGTAATGGCGCAACATAGCTGAAAAACAAAAGGTTCAAATGGCTCTGAGCACCATGGGACTTCTGAGGTTACCAGTCCCCTAGAACGTAGAACTACTTAAAACTAACCAACCTAAGGACATCACACGCATCCATGCCCCAGGCAGGATTCGAACCAGAGACCGTAGCGGTCGATCAGTTCCAGACTGTAGCGCCTAGAACCGCTCGGCCACTGCGGCCGGCAACAAGCTGACCCAGAAGTGAAGGCTTGTAGTAGGCAGAGTGCTAGTTTAAGAATTTGAACATTAATTTTGTTTTCCAAAGGTACTTCCAGCCAAGGCATTCGCAGTAATGACTTTAATACGTGTTAGTATACAAAGTATTAAACACACACTTTTTGAAGACAAGGTCAGAAACGTAATAACAAGTGGAAATCAATCAGACAGATGTGATCCGATCCGGCTTTAAGATATTTCAGAAAGGAATACATCTAAAATAGATAATTAATTGAAAAGTTGTTATTGTAGAGGATATTGAATACTAATGTATGTAACACGGTTTAGGAATCAAGACTAGCAATATAACAGAGAATGACATACTTACACAAATTAGGAAGCTGAATAGCTTTTCATAGTTTACCGTGGATAACGAGAGAGAAAGTGTAAGAACGCCCTACGTAATGAGAGTTGTTCTTTGTTTTGAAATATTACGTCGGTATTTAAGAGCTCAGTGCTCCACAGATATACAAAGGTAAGCCGCTCTCGAGGGTCGGTTGCACAAAAGCAGGCTTTCCTTGTAGCTGAAATGAAAGGAAAGCTTGGCCGCAAGGTGTGAGGTGCTGCCAGCGACCATCGGCAGAGGAATGAAAGCAGAACGGCCACAGTTGTTGAAACAGGTGCACTAGTGAGCCAAAATATTATGAACGCTGCCCACCGCGAAACTAAATGCCCCAGGTCGTGTGCAGTGATTCTAGCGACGATGCAGGGTGCCAAAGAAGATATACACTAACATAAGCGAGTTTGACAAACAACGTGTTTTTACGGCCCGACGCCTGAGAACTACAGTAGCCCTTCGGAAACGGAGAAGCAGGTCGGCTAATCGCGTCCTCCTCTAGTAAGTAGCTGCGGAAAGTGGTTAAACAACTGCGAAACCACTAATCTACATCTACATCCATACTCCGCAAGCCACCTGACGGTGTGTAGCGGAGGGTACCCTGAGTACCTCTATAGGTTCTCCCTTCTATTCCAGTCTCGTATTGTTCGTGGAAAGAAGGATTGTCGGTATGCTTCTGTGTGGGCTCTAATCTCTCTGATTTTATCGTCATGGTCTCTTCGCGAGATATACGTTGGAGGGAGCAATATACTGCTTGACTCTTCAGTGAAGGTATGTTCTCGAAGCTTTAACAAAAGCCCTTACCGAGCTACTGAGCGTCTCTCCTGCAGAGTCTTCCACTGGAGTTTATCTATCATCGCCGTAACGCTTTCCCGATTACTAAATGATTCTGTAACGAAGCGCGCTGCTCTCCGTTGGATCTTCTCTATCTCTTCTATCAACCCTATCTGGTACGGATCCCACACTGCTGAGCAGTATTCAAGCAGTGGGCGAACAAGCGTACTGTAACCTTAGGATTCTTCCAATCAATCTCAGTCTGGCATCTGCTTTACCGACGATCAACTTTATTTGATCATTCCATTTTAAATCACTCCTAATGCGTACTCCCAGATAATTTATGGAATTACTGCTTCTAGTTGCTGACCTGCTATTTTGTAGCTAAATGATAAGGGATCTATCTTTCTACGTATTCGCAGCACATTACACTTGTCTACATTGAGATTCAATTGCCATTCCCTGCACCATGCGCCAATTAGCTGCAGATCCTCCTGCATTTCAGTACAATTTTCCATTGTTACAACCTCTCGATACACCACAGCATCATCTGCAAAAAGCCTCAGTGAACTTCCGATGTCATCCACCAGGTCATTTATGTATATTGTGAATAGCAACGGTCCTACGACACTCCCCTGCAGCACACCTGAAATGACTCTTACTTCGGAAGACTTCTCTCCATTGAGAATGACATTCTGCGTTCTGTTATCTAGGAACTCCTCAATCCAATTACACAATTGGTCTGATAGTCCATGTGCTCTTACTTTGTTCATTAAACGACTGTGAGGAACTGTATCGAACGCCTTGCGGAAGTCAAGAAGCACCTACCTGTGAATCCTTGTCTATGGCCCTCTGAGTCTCGTGGACGAATAGCGCGAACTGGGTTTCACACGACCGTTTTTTTCGAAACCCATGCTGATTCCTACAGAGTAGATTTCTAGTCTCCAGAAAAGTCATTATACTCGAACATAATACGTGTTCCAAAATTCTACAACTGATCGACGTTAGAGATATAGGTCTATAGTTCTGCACATCTGTTCGACGTCCCTTCTTGAAAACGGGGATGACCTGTGCCCTTTTCCAATCCTGTGGAACGCTATGCTCTTCTAGAGACCTACGGTACACCGCTGCAAGAGGGGGGGCAAGTTCCTTCGCGTACTCTGTGTAAAATCGAACTGGTATCTCATCAGGTCCAGCGGCCTTTCCTCTTTTGAGCGATTTTAATTGTTTCTCTATCCCTCCGTCGTGTATTTCGATATCTACCATTTTGCCATCTGTGCGACAATCTAGAGAAGGAACTACAGTGCAGTCTTCCTCTGTGAAACAGCTTTGGAAAAAGACATTTAGTATTTCGGCCTTTGATCTGTCATCCTCTGTTTCAGTACCATTTTGGTCACAGAGTGTCTGGACATTTTGTTTTGATCCACCTACCGCTCTGAGATAAGACCAAAGTTTCTTAGTATTTTCTGCCAAGTCATTACATAGAACTTTACTTTCGAATTCATTGAACGCCTCTCGCATAGCCCTCCCCACACCACATTTCGCTTCGCGTAATTTTTGTTTGTCTGCAAGGCTTTGGCTATGTTTATGTTTGCTGTGAAGTTCACTTTGCTTCCGCAGCAGTTTTCTAACTCGGTTGTTGTACCACGGTGGCTCTTTTCCATCTCTTACGATCTTGCTTCAATGCGACGATGCGATAATGTGCTGAACGATCAGGCCTCATCAGAGAACGTGGAGGTCAAGGGCTTTGAGGCTCTATAAAGTAGGATATGCGGCGGTTTGTGGCAGATCTGAGGCCAGAGTACAATGCTGCAGCAGGCGCAAGTGCTGCGGACTGCAACAAACAGCGCACATTGTTGGACATGGAGTTCCGCATTAGTTAACTCCTACTTGTTCCCATTGTAACGCAACGACGCCATCAACTACGATTTCAGTCAGCACGGGATCATCGACACTGGATCAGTGTCGGTTGGTTGGATGAACCACGTGTCTTGTTGCACCAGGTACTTGATCGCGTCTAGATTCGGCTTTACCCAGGCCATGCACGCACTGTTATGCTGTGGGGAGCATTTAGCTGGGCTTCCATCGGGCCTATGGCAGAGAGCCGTGGGTGGCTCGCGCCCGTGCCATCTCTTATTTTACATAGTTTTTTTGTTTGTCACTGACTTGCTGCTTTGTCTGCCCGTGAGCGGCAGCAGCGGCGCATATCGATATAGCCATCGCGTGTTATGTTTGCTGCATTGCTATTACTTCCCGATCGTTCGTCCAAGTGCACCAGCGGAATTTTCTGCCTTGTGGCCGCTAGCATTGCGGCTACCTGTCTTGGCCGCTGACGTAAGATTCAGGCAGTGTCCTTTCCTCACCGTGTTGTCGCTGTCCAACACGTGTGTGTAATTTTGACAGCTTATGCATACTTGGCTGTGCGCGGCTACGCATTTTACGTTTTGGCATTGGAGTTCCTTGTGTACTGGTCGGGCGGAAAGCAAGTCGTTTTGTCGGTGGGTCCGTTGACTGTCTCTTGGTTGGGTTGCCGGGGATCGGATATAGTTGGGCCGACTACCTGTATCCCCTAAGCGAATGATAATATTTCAAGTGCAGGCCGACCCCCCGGGAACTTCCGAGGGCCACTGGCTGTACTGCCTTTTCTTATTGGTGTTTGATTGGGTATTTTCATGGCTCATAGCCGATGGTTTGAATCTGTATGCTTTTGGTTGGGTTTTAAAAAATTGGCCTTCAGCCGTTTTAAAATTGAAAATTTCTTACTTGTTAAGCCTTGGATTGTTTGTACCTTCAGCCTTATTTAAAATTTTGTTCTGGACGAAGCTTTGGCCCTTCTGCGTTTGAAAATTTATTGTAGTTGTGTTTTTCAATCATGGTCCTTCAGCAGTCTTAAAATTTAAATTCCTTACTTGTTAAATCTTAGATTGTTTGGGCCTTCAGCCTCATTTAAAATATTTTTTTGGATAAAGCCTTGGGCCTTCTACCTTTTGAAATTTCATTGTAGTTGTGTTTTTCAATCATGGGCTTTCAGCCGTCTTAAAATTAAAATTCCTTACTTGTTAAGACTTAGATTCCATGGCCTTCAGCCGTTTTAAAAGTAAAATACGTTATTGTTAAGTCTTCGGTTGTTTGTGGCTTCAGCCTCCATTTTAAAATTATTTAAGGATAAAGCTTTTGGCCTTCTGCCGTTGAAAATTTATTGCAGTTGTGTATTTGAATCGTGGTCCTTCAGCCATTTTAAAACTAAAATTTCTTACTTGTCAAGTCCTAGACTGTTTGGGCCTTCAGCCTCATTTGAAATATTATTTAAGGATAAAACCTCGCGCTTTCAGCCTATTGAAAATTTACGCCTTCAGCAGTCTTAAAAATTAAAGAGGTTGTGCCCTTAAGCCATAAGATTGCCTGACATATTCAGTCTATAGCTAAGCTCGGAAATTTGCGCTGTAATGTTTGGGCAGCTAAATAAAGAATATATGTGTTCGAGTGTAACTGACAGCCGATCATTTTTGGTCCCTTTCCACAATTCCAACTACCTGTTCTGGCCTGTGGATTTAACCAGGTGTTTCAGGCAGTAATCCAAGGTATAGTGACGGCTGTAGACATTATTACCACCTCCATCCCTTCATGTCCAATGTCAAACCAGAAGGTGATGGAATCTTCGAGTAGGATAACTGTCTGTGTCACAAGACCAGAAGTGTGCTACAGTGTTTGAGGAGCGTGACTGTGAACTCATGCTGATGGTTTGGGCATCATTTCCCCTGACCCGAACCCAATGGAACACATCAACCCCACAAAGGACTGGCCAGTAATTTGCAGAAATCCAGTGACCTGTGCGTAGACAGTTGGTACCATTTATACGTTTGAAAACCTGCCACGGACTTGTCGAATGCATACCACACAGCATAGCTGTTGTGTTGCGTTCCAGAGGTGCATCAACACGTTATTATGCAGGTTTTCATATATATAGGGTGGTCCACTGATCGTGACCAGGCCAAATATCTCACGAAATAAGCGTCAAACGAAAAAAACTGCAAAGAACGAAACCAGATGGCGCTATTGTTGGCCCGCTAGATGGCGCTGCCATAGGTCAAACGGATATCAACTGCGTTTTTAAAATGGAAAACCCATTTTTTATTACATAGTCGAGTAGTACGTAAAGAAATTTGAATGTTTTAGTTGGACCATTTTTTCGCTTTGTGATAGGTGGCGCTGTAATAGTCACAAACATTTGGCTCACAAGTTTAGACGAACAGTTGGTGACAGGTAGGTTTTTTAAATTAAAATAGAGAACGTAGGTACGTTTGAACATTTTATTTCGGTTGTTCCAATATGATACATGAACCTTTGTGAACTTATCATTTCTGAGAACGCATGCTGTTACAGCGTGATTACCTGTAAATTCCACATTAATGCAATAAATGGTCAAAATGATGTCCGTCAACCGTAATGCATTTGGCTATACGTGTAACGGCATTCCTCTCAGCAGCGAGTAGTTCGCCTTTCGCAATGTTCGCACATGCATTGACAATGCGCTGACGCATATTATCAGGCGTTGTCGGTGGATCACGATAGCAAATATCCTTCAACTTTCCCCACAGAAAGAAATCCGGGGACGTCAGATACGGTGAACGTGCGGGCCATGGTATGCTACTTCGACGACCAATCCACCTGTAATGAAATATGGTGTTCAATACCGCTTTAACCGCACTCCAGCTATGTGCCGAACATCCATCATGTTGGAAGTACCTGGTGATCAAAAAGTCAGTATAAATTTGAAAACTGAATAAGTCACGGAATAATGTAGATAGAGAGGTACAAATTGACACACATGCTTGGAATGACATGGGGTTTTATTAGAACCCAAAAAATACAAAAGTTCAAAAAATATCTGACAGATGGAGCTTCATCTGATCAGAATAGCAATAATTAGCATAACAAGGTAAGACAAAGCAAAGATGATGTTCCTTACAGGAAATGCTCAATATGTCCACCATCATTCTTCAACAATAGCTGTAGTCGAGGAATAATGTTGTGAACAACACTGTAAAGCATGTCCGGAGTTATGGTGAGGCATTGGCGTCGGATGTTGTCTTTCAGCAACCCTAGAGATGTCGGTCGATCGCGATACACATGCGACTTCAGGAAACCCCAAAGCCAATAATCGCACGGACTGAGGTCTGGGGACGTGGGATGCCATGCATGACGAAAGTGGCGGCTGAGCACACGATCATCACCAAACGACACGCGCAAGAGAGCTTTCTCGTGCACATTTTGTGAACTTTTTTTTTTTTTTTGTTCTAATAGAACCCCATGTCATTCCAAGCATATGTTTCTGTTTTTACCTCTCTATCTACAGTATTCCGTGGTTTATTAAGTTTTCAAATTTATACTGACTTTTTGATCACCCGGTATATACAGGGTGCGGCAGCGTTGATAGTAGGATATCAAAAGCCGGCCGAGGTGGCGAAGCGGTTCTAGGCGCTACAGTCCAGAATCGCGCGACTGCTACGGTGGCAGGTTCGAATCCTGCCTCGGGTATGGATGTGTGTGATGTCCTTAGGTTAGTTAGGTTGTAAGGGACTGATAACCACAGATGTTAAGTCCCATAGTGCTCAGAGCCATTTTTTTAGGATATTAAAAACATACCATAAGGCAGTAACTGCAATTTATTTATTATCTCTTATGTCAATTAATAGTTAAAGGTATGCCATTTACTAATGTGTGAGTCATTGTCCATTGCGTGGATATGTTTGAATTTGAGTCCTGTCAAATAATGCCCCCTCTGCACAACATATTCATCTAGGCGGCGTTGGAAGGTTTCCATAACTCAGCGTAATGTATTCCCTGGGATATTGCCGACGGCAGTTCTGATGCGATCCTTCAACTCTGAAATTGTAGCCAGAATTTGCGTGGATTTTTTGCAACAAACATTTCCCGGCAGAATTATTTCCCTCTTTTTTGACATTTCCTGGCCGCCTCGCTCACCTGACCTTTCGTGTGCCGACTTTTTCCTCTGGGGCTACTGGAAGCAAGAAGTGTTCCGAACACATTGTGCCACCATTCCTGAGTTGAAGGATTGCATCAGATCTGCCGTCGGCAATGTCCTAGGGAATACGTTACGCCAGGTTATGGAAAGCTTCCAGCGCCGAACAGATGAATGTGATGTGCAGAGGGTTCATCATTTGACAGGAGACATATTCAAAAAGTAATCCCACAATGGACAATGACTTACACATTAGTAAATGGCATACTTTTAACTATTAATCGACATAAGAGGTAATAAATAAATTACAGTTACTGCCTGATGGTGTGTTTTTAATATCCTACTATGAAAGCTGCCGCTCGCTGTTTAAGTTATAAACAGTTCTGGGGGTTGGCTTTTCTATGGCGTAGTAATATTTTAAATTCTACTTGCAGACTGTAAAGTACTACTACGCCATAGAAAAGCCAACCACCAGAACTGTTTATAACCTATATACACATTGTACCAAAATGTAAACTATATATTAAAAATATATACATATTTTAGGCCACTGAAGATGCCATGCAGAGAATAAAGGCGAAAAGAATATGCCACGAAAATTGTGTTTCATTCCGTTGTAATTAGACGGTCAACAGGTAAAACAGGTAAAAATTAACAATATGCCTTGCCTTAAGTGATTTGAGTATCTCACTGGAAAATAATCCCTGGACAGGGGTTTTCACTGCAGGTCCAATGTCTTACTACTTTACCGTCACGCCCGTTTGCACCAACAGAAAAGAACTACATTCAGCAGTACGGACGGGTAAAAGTGTAGATGTAGGCTGCATTGCACTGAACATGCATTCATTCACATACGAGTGCACCTCTCTTGTTTCGTCAATAACACTCATCGTGTGTAAGCATACAAACTTTATAATCCGGACAAGACTTTTACGCATCGGCAGAGTCAAAAATAGATCAAAAGAAACTCGCTAACGCCGAGAAGCAAGGAACACTCGTTGCGCAGGTAAACATCTCTAATGTGTTAAAGATCTCCACAGACATAGCGAAAAGCAAAGCAATGTTACTGGCAGAGCCTTCCGTATTACAGTAAACCATTTATTTCTTTTGATGGGATCCAAAATTCGAAAGTAAAGTTAACGACCAATTTAGAAACTACGTTCAAAAGAGGCAATATGTAAGCATAAGTCTGTTTTCAACGTGGAATAAGGGATAGAAAAGATATGTTCACTCTCGTGGCGAACAGACATGGTGAAGGATATCATCACTGCTCTCTCATTGGGTTCTAAGAGCGTTACTAGTGCGCAAAAATTGATTAGAGTTATGGATACATAATTTTTCCTTCTTTTCTGAGTGAAGCTTCTATAGTTGCTACTCACAGGATGGCAGCTATTGACACAGTTATCCTTGACATGTTAGAACTGGTTTAGACTGTGTAACGTCGCGAGTCAATATGAGATGACTTTATTGCAGTAAGCTACTTTGGAGAACAGCCCGTAGCATTGGAGCCGTTGGCTCTGGAGGAGACAGCCAGTTGTGTCTTAGCAATGAGCCATTCGCACCTGTCAGTATGCTAGCCTGTGAGAAACGGTATCCGTGTCATTTTGAGCAACTCCATATTCAAACCCCTAAGAATCTAAATAAACTATATTAAATATAATTCAGTCTAGTTAAAAATCGGTACACTACCGTTTGTTATTCAAGAGAATATTCCATAAAAATTTCAGCTTTCTAACTTTTCTTAGTTTTAGAGTTAGAGAAATTTACTTACAAAATCAAAAAGTGACACTTATAAGATTAAATTCAGTTAGGATCTATAATACTTTATATTTTGCCATCATTAGAAAACATTTCCAGGACTCCCAATGACAGCACTATTTAATCAGGATTTTCACATTTAAAAAGCTTTACTTACTTTTCATTTTGGTAAAATAAAAATTCAAGAAAAAATTAGTAACTGTTTGTTTTGTTGTTGTGGAATGAATGAAAATGGTTGAGAGTGTGTATGTGGGATATACATAAAATTTCAATATTGTATTATATACACAATTACGTAACTGTGTCGTGGGAAAGTTGTGTTTTACCCACATTGCTTATGACGAATGTCTAAGTGTTCCTGATTTTGTAAGAAGGCAGCCAGAATAGCCGTTTGCAGAGTAATAAGTTTTTAAATTTATTTTAACATTAGTTTTCTATTTGTTTGGTTTTGTTAAACATTATATTAATATTTGGATATTGAAATAACGTAAATGCATTTATGAATAGTGATTGGCGTAGGACAGTATTGGCGCGAGAATAATCTCGAAGGATATCTCCGACTGGCTGATCGTTTTCATCAACCAATCAGAGTTAAGCAGTTCCCGCGCACTGCTAAGTAGTTATACTAGGAGAGAAGCAGACTGTACAGGAGTCGCTAGTCAGTTATCTGGTGTGTAGGTCACGTTGAACGCTTCCGTCTTTATTATGTGTAAAATGGGGAAATAATTGGCTTCTCGCATCCACATTGTGTTACCGTAATAGCAGTTGCATTTACGGACAGTTCTGTGAAGTTTGGAAGTTTTTGGATTGTTTTGTTGGAAAGAGAACCGCGTGTGAACTTTCGGCCTTAGTAAAAATCCGTTTGTGGAATATTTGGCGAGCAGTTTCTTTAATAGAAATCCACTGAAAAGGACTGAATGTGAGACTCATACATAATAGCGGAGTGTTTGACTGTAGATCACGTAATAATTCGGGTCGGACTTAAGCGCATTTCCGGCTGATTTGCGTGTGAAATGTATTGCATGACTGTGAACTGAAAACAGTGATATTATTAGTTAAGTAAATTCTGGCTGATGGCACGTGTTTTTTGTTGAACTAAGAAAATAAAAACACTCGTTTCAGAATTTTGACCTTTTACAGCCGAAAATTATTCGAATGGCTCTGAGCACTATGGGACTTAACATCTGACGTCATCGGTCCCCTAGAACTTAGAACTACTTAAACCTAACTAGACTAAGGACATCACACACATCCATGCCCGAGGCAGGATTCGAACCAGCGACCGTAGCGGTCGTGCGGTTCCAGACTGAACCGCCTAGCCACTCCGGCCGGCCGAAAATTGTTGTAAGATGTTAGAGGATAGCTTGCTACTAAGAGTTTACGCTCACTTTGCAACGTGAGTATCGACAACGTTTTTCATCAACGCTGCTTTTAACGTCGTCTGAACAGTACCTACGTATGCAGAGAAAAGGGCTGGTGGTAAGACGCCGTACTGAGGTAGGTGGAAGTTTTGTAGTGAACAATACGACGAAAGACGGTGATCAAACATTTACGCCGCAATTTCATTACCCACCCCGGCGCAAAAGATATGGAATATCGGCTAGATACTGTACTGATTCAAGCTTTCCATCACTACACGTCTTGGAAAGCTTTGTACTTGAATGAAACATCTGACAAATTCCCTATTACTATCGAATAATGATGTGTCCTTGGCCAACGTTGTTTGTGCTGTTCCTATCAGTCATGCTTTATGAGACATCGTCGGTAAACAGTTCAGGAGAAGAACTTAAATACACATTTGACAGAGGGCTATTTAATCAGTCCAGACTGGACTTTAAAAGGCTCACTAGTCTCACTCAGCTAACTGAACCGCAGTACGCTGATGCCAATAGTTCTCGAGCTCACACGCACGCAGAACTGCACTGCCTGCAAATTGTTTCAGTTCCGCACACATAAGATTTGGTCCGACCATCAACACCCAAAAAACAAAGATGCTTGCACAGCTAACTTCTGGAACTGACTTTCCACGTCTCAATATCTCTGTTTCCAGCACACCTTTGGAACAAGTAGGTCACTTCCTTTATCTAGGAAGTATAGTAATAACTAATTGCTTATCGATGGAGAACGAGATGCTTTTGGAGCCTCCTACATCGGGTTTTCCTCAATAAAGATTTGTCAATGTGCGCTAGACTGATGATGTATCGAGCAGTTGTTGATTCCTCCCTACCCTATAGTTGCGAAACTTGGACGCTGTATCATCGTCACCTAAAGAAATTACAACTCTTCAACCAACATAAGCTTACATACATTTTGAACATGAAACGCGATGACTTCGTATCAAACACTATGGTTCTTGAAGAGGCAATGATGTATAGCATAGAAACCATCGTCACTGGTCACCAATGCAGGTGGATGGGACATGTACAACGAAGAGATAAACAACAGAATTCCTCGACAAATTTTCTATAGTGAAGTGAGCACAGGTAGACGGCCCAATTGTGCTCCTCTTCAGCGCTAGAAGGACCTCTTCAAGAGGAACCAAAGGAATCTAAACACTGACCCTAGTAATTGGTGTGCTGCAGCAGAAGACCGTAAACATTGGCCCACAACTACTTCAGCTGCGCAGAAACGTCTGAGGCAGGCAAATGAAAACCATCAGAGACGTGAACTCCGCCAGGCCGAGCCACGCCCTCCACCCTCTATTACAGTGCTTCCCAACCTTTTGAAACCATTATCCCTAAGTATAATCAAATGTTGAGTGGTCTTCTCCCACCATCGTGAACATTAGCGCCCAGCTAAACTTCTTCTTTTTACAATGATGAAAGATCAGTGACATTTAGTTCTTGTTGGTGTTTTTTTAAACCATGAACTAATGAATCTACGAGACGATCAATACTGTTCATTTTAACAACTTTTTACCTATATGGAATGGTGCAGTTCTCAGTGTGTCAAGAGTGCTATCTACAACATCTTCTGAGAAAGCTAATTACATGCATTGAGGATAGTCACTTGTTACAAAACGTGCTTCCTCTGCAGCACTCCTCTCCCTAATGCTGCACTTATTGTTTCTAAATCACTTGGCTGCTGGACTCCTTGCTTCTAAAGTGGCAGACAGTGGAAGACTTGACGCTGGCAATTCTGTGTGTGAATGCACTGCCACCAGTAATAGTAATAACTGTTGTGCAGTTTTGTCATATGATAACATGATTGAAGACCGTGGCTGTTATTTGAAGACAAATGCTGGTGTTAGGACAGCATCAAGCCACATATTTACTTTCAGTTCCTTTATTCAAAGGGTACCGTTACCGGTTTCGAATCGTTATGATTCATCTTCTGACGATTTACACGATTTCCTTTCTTATAACATGTGGTGTGTTTTTTATAACTTTTTTGTCCTAAAATATGAATGATACATAATTATGAGCACGCTACGCACAGATGGTTGTGTTACATATTTTCGTTGCATGTGACACGCGAAATGTCGGTTTGGAGTGTTTGTTTTTCGTCCAACAGATGTGGATACATTCACACTGCATTCTTATTGTTGCACACGTAAATTTTTCTCACTGAACGCTTTAGATTTGTCACTGAAAAGATTTCTACTACGCACCACATATTTTGATACATACAAAGAGTTTACAAACATATGAGTATCAAAGATACTATGATATATCGTAATATTTGAAGATTTCCTATGTTTGGAAAGGGATCATATATTCACTTACGGAACTGAAATGATTTTTACACTAGTACAGAGACACTGATACAGTTACATCAATTATAAAATTGTCCCCTTGTTTTTAGCACTGTATAGGTAAAATAGTACATTTGTAAGTAGGCTGCTTAGGTTTTTTTTATTGGTAACGCCGCCGCCACGTAGCGCTCTGTATGAAAATCACTGGCTGTGCCGGGTGCAGTCTGTGGCTGGTTGGCATTGTTGTAATACTCGCCATTGTAGTGTTGGGCAGCGGCAGCTGGATGTGAACAGCGCGTAGCGTTGGGCAGTTGGAGGTGAGCCGCCAGCAGTGGTGGACGTGGGGAGAGAGATGGCGGAGTTTTGAAATTTGTAAGAATTGGTGTCATGAAGTGATATATATATTATGACTACTAAGGTAAATACATTGTTTGTTCTCTATTAAAATCTTTCATTTGCTAACTATACCTATCAGTAGTTAGTGCCTTCTGTAGTTTGAATCTTTTATTTAGCTGGCAGTAGTGGCGCTCGCTATATTCCAGTAGCTTGAGTAACGAAGATTTTTGTGAGGTAAGTGATTTGTGAAACGTATAGGTTAATGTTAGTCAGGGCCATTCTTTCGTAGGGATTTTTGGAAGTCAGATTGCGTTGCGCTAAAAATATTGTGTATCAGTTGAAGCACAGTCGTGTATAATTTTTCTAAGGGGACGTTTCTTACATTATTTAATTACATTTAGCGTCATGAGGATTATAGTAAAATATAAGATTGGAAATTTTCCAGGAAAGGGTTGTTAGCTAACTCCGTTTGTTCATTAATAATATTGTCTGGGGTGCTGTTTTTGTGTGTGTGTATTTGTATTTCTTCTTATATATTCACAGTGGCACCTTTTCCTGCTACATTAAAAATTTTAAAGTTGTTCTCAAAGTTTCTCACTGGATGATTTTCTTCAGCAATATGGGCTGCAACTGCAGATTTCTTCAAGTTCCCAAATCTTAAATGATCAATGTGGTCTCTGCAACTGTTGTGTCAGCTACTGTGGACGTCAGCACCTACCGGTGGTAGGAATCCAAAATGATCTGTACATAACAGTTTCAAATTAATAGAACTTTTTATACCTAAAAGGAAAGAAACGTAACTTCTCGTTACCAGGTGGCTCGAGTTGCTGCCTGCGCCTCCTAGACGGAATTACTACTCGCAGAACACAGGCTAAGTATCGTGTTCCTACTACTCAGAACTGATGATCTCACAGCCTCCGACCGAACTGGGGACGACCAGCTATGGCTGGCTGGTTAAGTCAGCGTTGACGGGGGCGCTCAACTCTGTCTTTCTGGAGGCGTGGCACTGTTCCCGCTGGCGCATGGTTCAGCACCTTCTTGACACAGACCATAAAAGTATACCTTCGATGCTCTGTGCTTCTTGATGCTGTTTCCAGCGCTGAACTGGTTGGTGTGCAGTCGATGCTTTAGGACTGAAAAGTGTTACTATCATTATTGTGCAGACCTAAAGCATCGACTGCACACCAACCAGTTCAGCGCTGGAAACAGCATCAAGAAGGCGCTGGCTGTCTCGTGTGCCAATGGAAAGAGCGGGCAGCTTCACACATCCAGGATGGCACAGCGCCGCCTGTCAGCTCTGATTTAACCAGCCGCCCATCGATAGTCACCCCAAATCAGTCACACTTTGAAAAAAAAAAAGGTTCAAATGGCTCTGATCACTATGAGACTTAACATCTGACGTCATCAGTCCCATGGAACTTAGAACTACTTCAACTTAACTCACCTAAGGACATCACACACATCCATGCCCGAGGCAGGATTCGAACCTGCGACCGTAGCGGGGCGCGGTCCCAGACTGTAGCGCCTAGAACCGCTCGGTCACACCGGCCGGGGCAGAATTCGTGAGCATCAGTACTGAGTAATAGGAAGACGCTACTTAGCTTGTGATCAGCAAGTGATAATATAGAGTAAAGTACAGGGTGTACTTCCTGGCAGATTAAAACTGTGTGCCAGACAGAGACTTGAACTCCGCCTTTCGCGGGCAAGTAGTCTACCATCTGAGCTACCCAAGCACGAGCGACGCCCCGTCCTCACAGCTTTACTTCCGCCAGTACCTCGTCTCCCGGTTCGCAGGAGAGCTTCTGTGAAGTTACGAGAAACTGGCGGAAGTAAAGCTGTGAGGACGGGGCGTGAGTCGTGCTTGGGGAGCTCAGATGGACATACTTACCTGGCGTAGAGGATACCGTGATCATGAAGGCGGCTCCTCCTGGGTGAGGCTTGTCCATTGTACTTCGGCCGAGCTGAGCCCCGCGATTACTCCAAATGCGAGTAACTCGGGCGCATAATTATTGGTAGTCGGGACTGCGTTCGCGCTGTCCCGCTGCTTATAATGCCGGCACGGTAGCTCAGCGTGTTCGGTCAGAGGGCCGAAAGGCGTCTGTAATTAAAAAAAAAACTGCGTAAAGGAATCAACGATGAACTTGAACGGATCCCATGTGACGTCCGCACAGACCAAACGCAACGAACTGTACTGAACAAAATGAAAAATAATTTTTAAAAAAAGTTGGTAGGGCACTTGCTCGTGACAGGGAAAGGACCCGAGCTGGAGTCTCGGTCCGGTACACAGTTTTAATCTGCGAGGAAGTTTCATATCAGCGCACACGCCGCTGCAGAGTAAAAATCTCATTCGAGAATGATCCGATTTGGCACGTCTTTATTTCTGAAAATAATAAACATGTACATTGATTTTTGATGAAAGAAAAACCAAAAAGTTTTTTTTCCTACCTTTTCTTAGGTGTTCAAGGTGCATGACATATACCAATGCAGAATTCAAATTGTTCCCTCACTGCAGCTAGCATGTCTTGAGTTACAGCTTCTAGAGCTGCTGTTATGCGATGTATCAGTTCATTCATTGTTGTTGGTATTGGAGGCACATAGGCCTAAATAAAGTCTTTTATAAACCCCCACAAGAAATAATCACATAGTCAGTTCCAGTGACCTTGGAGGCCAGTATGTAAAGTACACAAGCGGCAAGACGCAGTCAATACCTTCGCTGCGCAGTGCCGATGGTACTGTTATCGACGACTGTGCCGCTAAAGCGGAGTTATTGAACGCAGTTTTCCGAAATTCCTTCACCAGGGAAGACGAATGGAATATTCCAGAATTTGAAACACGAACATCTGCTAGCATGAGTTTCTTAGAAGTAGATACCTTAGGGGTTGCGAAGCAACTCAAATCGCTTGATACGGGCAAGTCTTCAGGTCCAGATTGTATACCGATTAGGTTCCTTTCAGATTACGCTGATACTATAGCTCCCTACTTAGCACTCATATACAACCGCTCGCTCACCGATAGATCTGTACCTACAGATTGGAAAATTGCGCAGGTCGCACCAGTGTTCAAGAAGGGTAGTAGGAGTAATCCATTTAACTACAGACCTATATCATTGACGTCGGTTTGCAGTAGGGGTTTGGAGCATATACTGTATTCAAACATTATGAATCACCTCGAAGGGAACGATCTATTGACACGTAATCAGCATGGCTTCAGAAAACATCGCTCTTGTGCAACGCAGCTAGCTCTTTATTCGCACGAAGTAATGGCCGCTATCGACAGGGGATCTCAAGTTGATTCCGTATTTCTAGATTTCCGGAAAGCTTTTGACACCGTTCCTCACAAGCGACTTCTAATCAAGCTGCGGAGCTATGGGGTATCGTCTCAGTTGTGCGACTGGATTCGTGATTTCCTGTCAGGAAGGTCGCAGTTC
Organism: Schistocerca gregaria; assembly: GCF_023897955.1. Classification (NCBI taxonomy): domain Eukaryota; kingdom Metazoa; phylum Arthropoda; class Insecta; order Orthoptera; family Acrididae; genus Schistocerca; species Schistocerca gregaria. The sequence continues at coordinate 202,541,386 of NC_064926.1, forward strand.
GTAGTAATAGACGGCAAATCATCGAGTAAAACTGAAGTGATATCAGGTGTTCCCCAGGGAAGCGTCCTGGGACCTCTACTGTTCCTGATCTATATAAATGACCTGGGTGACAATCTGAGCAGTTCTCTTAGGTTGTTCGCAGATGATGCTGTAATTTACCGTCTAGTAAGGTCATCCGAAGACCAGTATCAGCTGCAAAGCGATTTAGAAAAGATTGCTGTATGGTGTGTCAGGTGGCAGTTGACGCTAAATAACGAAAAGTGTGAGATGATCCACATGAGTTCCAAAAGAAATCCGTTGGAATTCGATTACTCGATAAATAGTACAATTCTCAAGGCTGTCAATTCAACTAAGTACCTGGGTGTTAAAATTACGAACAACTTCAGTTGGAAGGACCACATAGATAATATTGTCGGGAAGGCGAGCCAAAGGTTGCGTTTCATTGGCAGGACACTTAGAAGATGCAACAAGTCCACTAAAGAGACAGCTTACACTACACTCGTTCGTCCTCTGTTAGAATATTGCTGCGCGGTGTGGGATCCTTACCAGGTGGGATTGACGGAGGACATCGAAAGGGTGCAAAGAAGGGCAGCTCGTTTTGTATTATCACGTTATAGGGGAGAGAGTGTGGCAGATATGATACACGAGTTGGGATGGAAGTCATTACAGCATAGACGTTTTTCGTCGCGGCGAGAGCTTTTTACGAAATTTCAGTCACCAACTTTCTCTTCCGAATGCGAAAATATTTTGTTGAGCCCAACCTACATAGGTAGGAATGATCATCAAAATAAAATAAGAGAAATCAGAGCTCGAACAGAAAGGTTTAGGTGTTCGTTTTTCCCGCTCGCTGTTCGGGAGTGGAATAGTAGAGAGATAGTATGATTGTGGTTCGATGAACCCTCTGCCAAGCACTTAAATGTGAATTGCAGAGTAGTCATGTAGATGTAGATGTAGAATGTAAGGCTGAATCGTTTGATCTAGCGCGACCGATCCATCGTTCAGTAATCCTTTGATTTAAAAATTCCTGCACTTTCAGATGTCAGTGTGGCCGTTCCCGATCCTGTTCCTAAATTAAGGTGTTCGAAACAGTCTCCAAGTGTGGGAAAAGAAAGTCCTCAAGCATATCGAGATATGTGCTTCCTTTAACAGTGTTCTCGGCATCAAATTTTGGAGAGTCTCTATCATGTTGTACAACTTCATGTAGTTGTTCCGTATGCCATATTCTCACAATATGACGCTTCACCTTTCCATTTAAATGGTGAGTTGCCTCGTCACTAAACACTAAGTGAGGAATAAAAGTGCCATCCTCCGTCTTGCCAGGAACGAAATTACAGAACTCCACACGTTGTTGTTTCTCACCTTCATGAAGAACTTGCAATAGTTGAATTTTATATGGTTTCATAAGTAAATGTCGACGCAACACATTCCAGATAGACATTGGCGGGCCGCGCGGGAGTAGCCGAACGGTCTTAGGCGCTGCAGTCATGGACTGTGCGGCTGGTCCCGGCAGAGGTTCGAGTTCTCCCTCGGGCATGGATGTGTGTGTTTGTCCTTAGGATAATTTAGGTTAAGTAGTGTGTAAGCTTAGGGACTGATGACCTTAGCAGTTAAGTCCCATAAGATTTCACACACATTTGAACATTTGAATTTTGACATTGGCGGCATGTTGAGATTTCGAACTGCCAGGCGAACGCATTTCTGCGGACTCCTGAAATTGTAGCGGATGTGTTCGATGTCTGTGTCAGACACTCAGGATCGGCCCAGCGATTTTCCTTTACTCAAACGACCTGTTTCTCAGCATTGTTCATGCCATCGTTTAATCTTCTGTGCTGTAGGAGCACCCAAATCATTTCTAGTAGAAAAGTCACGCTGAACAGCTGCGCAAAACGTAGAACACAAAACGTTTTCTGTTGTCCCGACAACATTTTTAGTAGAAGTGAAGTGGGCGTACACTGCTGCTACCTAACGGGAACCATGTAAAACGTAAGAGTTTGCGCTTTCCACCATTACGTTGTTGGCGCACGTGTCTCAAATAACATATTAGTTATGATTTTTTTTAAATCGGATGATTTTTTATACACCCTGTACTTGTAGGTAGGAGGCACAGGAATGAAGAAGTTAAGTTTCTTTTCTTTTTAGGTATAAAGCGAGCAGTTAATATTAAAGCGTTTCGTACAGATTATTTATGATTCCTGCCACCGGCAATTGCTACTTCACTCCTTGTGTTGCGCTGTCAATTACTGCATTTACGTGTTGCGAAGTGAATAATGAAACAGTTTCTGTTCCACTGCGAGAATTAACTACAACCCGGAGAAGGCATTTTCGTCAATTATTTAAGCATATATGATGTGTATGTCTCAATCTCACTGCCATCTACGGATGGTACAAAGTACATAGTTTGTGTGTAGTGGGTGGATTTTGTGAAGAAGATGTTGTCATACATTCGTTTCACAAGCTCTGATCTTCACACTGTGTCGCCTGTTAATGCTCGTACCCATTTATCTTGAACACCCTAAATAACTGTTTGTTCAGATGCAAACTACAAAATGTTTCAAGCAAATGTTCTTTAGCCGTCAGGGGGACATCAGTTAGCATATGCACAGCGGTATGACTTTTTTAAATGGCACCCTGTATTTTTATTCGGTAATTCATTTCCTCTCCTAAAGACCTATTCAAAAATGTATCACAGTGTACAATTCACTGAAATATTTTTGTGATATTGGCTTAGAGCATGCTGTATATGTTCAAACGTGTGTGAAATCTTATGGGGCTGAACTGCTAAGGTCATCAGTCCCTAAGCTTACGCACTACTTAACCTAAATTATCCTAAGGACAAACACACACACCCATGCCCGAGGGAGAACTCGAACCTCCGCCGGGACCAGCCGCACAGTCCATGAGTGCAACGCCTAAGACCGCTCGGCTAATCCCGCGCGGCCATGCTGTAGACATAGATATACATATAGAAAGATAGATATAGATATAGACAGATATCGAATAATGTCAATACGATCCTTATTAAAACGAGAATACCGTTTTCTGCCGTGCTCTGTCCAGTGGCATTATTCCTATACACGGTGCAAATGTGTCTGGTTGCCCCCACTGCGGTCACCCCTCTACTGAACTCACGCTGAGGAATGTGTCGGAAATGTTCCGATTTCTCCACTTGGCACTCAATTTTCTAGCAACATTTGCTCAAATAGCAACAGTGAACTGCAAATAAAAAAATGTCTATCGATAAATACGAGGGTCAGTCAAAAAGTAATGCCTCCTTTTTTTTTTACGTTTAATTGTCAGGAAATTTAAATGCAATTACATAGGTTGAAAACCACAACATTGAGGATCATTTTGTCATTTTTCAATGTAATCTCCGCCCATCTCTACAGTTTTGGTCCATCTTTGAACAAGGGCATGTATCCCAGCACGGTAAAAATCACAGCTCTGCTTCCTAAGCCATTGACGCACGGATGTTTTGACGGCCTCCTCATCTTCAAAATGAATCCCACGATGAGCTTCTTTTAGTGGCCCGAACAGATGGAAGTCTGATGGTGCCAGGTCAGGGCTGTATGGGGGATGAGGCAAAACTTCCCATCCAATTTTGACAATCTCGTCAGAGGTGTGACGACTGGTGTGTGGTCTTGCATTGTCATGCAAAAGAAGAACATCTGCCATTGATTTTGTTGGGCGAACTCGCTGAAGACGTGCTTTAAGTTTTTTGAGGGTTGTGCCGTATTGAACAGAATTTATTGTGCATCCCTGCTCCAAAAAATCAACCAGAATCACACCCTCTGTATCCCAGAAAACTGTTGCCATAACTTTCCCTGCCGATCGCACAGTTTTGAATTTTTTCTTCCTCGGCAAGCTTGTGTGACGCCACTCCACTGACTGCCTCTTTGATTCGGGTTCAAAAAAATGCACCCATGTTTCGTCCCCGGTCACAATTTTTTTCAGGAACTCATCTCCCTCCAAACGGATGTGCTGCAAGTGTTGGGAGGCTATTGTTTTCCTTGCCTCTTTATTCTGATCGGTTAACATTCTTGGAACCCACCGTGCACAAACTTTTGAGTACCCCAATTGTTTAATAATCGTGATCACACTGCCTTTACTAAGAGAAATAATGCGACACACTTCATCTGCAGTCACCCGACGGTCACCACGAATGATGTCATCAACTTGCTGAATGTTGTGTGGAGTCACTGCACTCACCGGCCTGCCGCTCCGCTTTTCGTCAGTCAACGGTGTTTGCCCTTCAGCTTCCTTACAACGACGAACCCATCGTCTAACAGTGCTGACATCCACTGTCACAACACCATACACCTTCTTCAGTCTTTCATGAATGCGTATGGGCGTTTCACCTTCTGCATTCAAGAATTCAATCACACAACGCTAACTCAAACGAACATCGATGTCGGCCATCTTACAAACTTCTGCTGTGCTGCCACCTGTTGACACAGAAAGTTACTACTGCAGTGGATTGCAGAAGAAGGTTTGAGGAATGGCGCCAAATTCAAATTTTTCACTTAACTTAATTTTTTTAAGTAGAAAAAAAATGGGAGGCATTACTTTTTGACCGACCCTCGTATATCCATAGTGTTCGGAATACGAACGTGTGAAACAAAAACACGACGAACTTATGCACCAACCTAATATATTGAAAAACGTACCACGTGGCAATGCATTCCTAAAAAAATTAAAGAAATTCCGTCCTGGATGGAAATATTAAAAGTAAAATGCCTAAGTACCACTACATAAAAGGCTCAAATGAAATTTCTGAAAAGTCAAAACAAAGCGTTCTCGAATAGTAAACACAATCATCATACGTGTTGTTGTTGTTGTGCTCTTCAGTCCACAGACTGCTTTGATGCAGCTCCCCATGCTACTCTAACCTGTGCAAGCTTCTTCATCTCCCAGTACCTACTGCAACCTACATCCTTCTGAATCTGCTTGGTGCATTCATCTCTTGGTCTCCCTCTACGATTTTTACCCTCCACGCTGCCTTCCAATACTAAATTGTTGATCCCTTGATGCTTTAGAACATGTCCTACCAACCGATACCTTCTTCTAGTGAAGTTGTCTCACAAATTTCTCTTCTACTCAATTCTATTCAGTACCTCCTCATTAGTTATGTGATCTACCCATCTTATCTTCAGCGTTCTTCTATAGCACCACATTTCGAAAGCTTGTATTGTCTTCTTGTTTAAACTACTTATCGTCCATGTTTCATTTCCATACATGACTACACTCCATACAAATACTTTGAGAAAACGCTTCCTGACACTTACATCTACACTCTATGTTAATAAATGTCTCTTCTTCAAAAACGCTTTGCTTGCCATTGCCAGTCTACATTTTATATCCTTTGTATTTCAACCATCATCAGTTATTTTGTTCCCAAAATAGCAAAACTCATTTACTGCTTTAAGTGTCTCATTTCCTAAACTAATTCCCCCAGCATCACCCGACTTAATTCGACTACATTCCATTATCCTCGTTTTGCTTTTGTTGACTTTCATCTCTTATCCTCCTTTCAAGACACTGTCCATTCCGTTAAACTGCTCTTGCAGGAACTTTGCTGTCTCTGACAGAATTACAATGCCATCGGCAAACCTCAAAGTTTTTATTTCTTCTCCATGGATTTTAATTCCTACTCCGAATTTTTCTTTTGTTTCCTTTTCTACTTGCTCAATATACAGATTGAATAACATCGGGGAGAGGCTACAACTCTGTCTCACTCGCTTCCCAACCACTGCTTCCCTTTCATGCCCCCCCCCCTCCCCCGACTATTATAACTACCATCTGGTTTCTGTAAAAATTGTAAATAGCCTTTCGCTCCCTGTATTTTACGCCCGCCACCTTCAGAATTTGAAAGAGAGTATTCCAATCAACACTGTCAAAAGCTTTCTCTAGGTCTACAAATGCTAGAAACGTAGGTTTGCCTTTTCTTAATCTATCTTCTAAGGTAAGTCGTAGGGTCAGTATTGCCTCGAGTGTTCCAGTATTTCTACGGAATCCGTGATCAAATTAAAGGAAATCTCCTTGTCCCTGGCAGCGATAGAACGCACCAGCAAATATAGTCAATATACTACGTTTTTATTATTTCAAACCAAGAGAGTTGTTGGAGCCTATATGATGGAGGAAGGTATTGTTCCCAGTACTGTCATAACACGAAAACAAATTCTTCGGAAATCGAGTCGTAGCGCCGCATCTCTCACTACCTTCTGTCGGCAACTGACAGGAGTGCTCACTTCACTGACGCTCTGCAGTTTGCATTCAGCGTGATTCGATTCTGTGTCGCGTTTGCTGTAGTCCTACGTAAACAGTGATACGCAGTGCTTTGAATAGGTGTACTGAAGATGGGTTGCCCGATAAGCACCCCGTGTGCGGGTTCACTGAATGCAGTGGCAGAGCAGGGGAGCGACACGCGGCTACGCGGCTCGAGCTGTTCCTGCAGCTGCGCTGAATCACACCGCAGGGCTTTACTTTCTGGACGTTAGTCTGTGTTTCGTGTTGTACGTGTTGGTGATTGCATATGCCAGTCTTTCACATCCTTGTGAAACTATTTCACAGAATAGAAACGTACTTGGGATAAGAAATCCGTATAAATCATAATTACCTTATTACTATGAAACTAAACAATCGAGACTGTGGGTTCCATAGCTGAAATACTTAGAAAAATAACCTTGAGTAAACCTCAAAGTTTTGTTGATGGAGTTGTGGTTCATCCTATGTTGTAGCCTGACGTAAAACATAGGAGCCAGCACTAACGTGTAACTGCTTCAGGGGTATACAATCCCAACACTGCAAACGACCTCCTTGCTGAACAAATACGCCAACCTAAAAGTCACGAAAATGTACGCTTCTCTGGCCTGCAGTTTATATCTGAATCCGCAGGCAGCTAATCAGCACTCGATTAATGATTAAAGGGACGTTTGACTTGCTCCAAGATGTCCGATTGAGCCTAATCATTCACACTTATACATGTGCCCAAATAGAAGACCTAAAGCAAGAGAATTCTTCTACTGAACAAAACAGTCTGCCACATAAACTGTGCGAATCGTCTCCTCCTCCTATTGGAAATGCTACATGATATACCCGTATAAGGAGTTACGCATATTGAAGGTTGATTCTACTTGTTGCACAGAATTTCTGACTCTCTAATACTGCGGTCAGAAATGTGTTGCTCGCGAATTTGGGCACTGGGAAGGGACTTTAACTTTTAAATTGAACGTCGTAGGCATGGTAACACTTTGCAGCTAAGTCGGCTTACTGCGCTCGGGAATTAGGGTTAGCTCGTAAAAAAGCGCGAATTTGTCAAAAAGTTTTGATTCAGATGTCTATGAAGCTGTCAGATAAGACGGAAAACTTGGTTCCCCACTTCTATATATACTAAGACAGTATCTGTTCTTTCTGACATGTCCGAAAGAACAGATACCATTGATGACCATGTAGCTCGTTAGAATGAAAGTACAATGAAATGAACACCCTTAGCTGCTTACAAGCGTTGACGTACGTCAACGGGGACAGATGAAAATGTGTACCCCGACCGGGACTCGAACCCGGTATTTCCTGCTTACATGGCAGACGCTCTACCCATCTGAGCCACCGAGGACAGCGCGACTGCAGGCATCTATCTCTGGCACGCCTCCCGCGATACCCACATTCTCAACGTATTGTCCCGCACTTACGGCAATGGGCAACGCGCCGCGAGTAATGAGTATAATGGGCGGGAGCACTACGAATGTAGTGGTCGTCTTCAGGGGTACGACATCCGCTTCCTCGTGGAGAGTGACAATTCCCGTGAGAGGCGGGGTCCATCTGAGAATCTTGTTCAGCAGGCGCTGCAACGTCCGCATCCTGGTGACACTAATAGTGGTCCATGCAGCAGAGCCGTACGTGGGGGCAGGCAGGATAACTGTCCGGTAGATGTGGAGATTGATATGCAGGTTGAGTTCCCCACTGCACAGGAGTGGGTACAAGGCCCTGGTCAGCTTTTGTCCCTTGTTGGCGACATACTCGGCATGACTGTGGAAGAGCAACTTGCAGTCCATCTAGACCCCGAGACTGTGCGGGACCGGAGAACCTAAACGCCTGCAATCGAATCGCATGACAGTGTAAGAGCAACGCGGTCCATCTGGACCCAGCGATTGTACGGGACCAAAGCTCGTAAGCGCCTGCAACCGAAATTCTGCAGCGGAACACTAGTTGCCATTTGGCGGCATAAAGGAATCTTATGTTTTTACAGCAGCAAACGATTACATCGTACGCCTATAGCTTGAAACAGGCGACCATGGCGTTTGAGAATATAACGAATACCATACCGTGCATACGTCGTTTCTATACCTGGTACATATCGGACACTATTTGATTTGCTACTGCGAGAGAGACGTTATGCTCTTTGTAATGTCAGCGCTTTTGCGTGGACGTTGCGAATAAGCTATGAATGAACTCAAATAGGGCAGACTGGTATAGGTTCTCCCATTACGTAGACGTGTATTGAATATTTGTCCGAAGCTAATTTGATGTGTTGTTGAAAGTCAGGCATCTTGTAAAACCTGGAATTCTAAGAGTCTGATGATTTGATAAAGTCATAATAAGTTAGATGCGATGATAACTGTGGCTATATCGGACGATTATAGTAGAATGCACCTTTATTGAATGTGAAGAGGTAACTACGAGTTAACTGTTTCAAGTGATACGGCATATTTGAATCCTGACAAGTTGCGCATCGAAATAGACGTTCGGACGGATGGGCTTCGGTAGCAGCCCTTGGCCTGCGCACGGTCAGAACTTTTCTGTGAGAGTTTTTATTCACCGCAAAATGCTTTCCCTACTACGGATCATACTTACCAGATTCCAATCTAGAATCGTGGGACTGCTGGGACAGCTTCCGAGCGGTCTATTACGAGTAGTCTAATTTAATTCTGACGTGAGTTGTAGCCTGCGACGAACTTAACAACGAGACGTCGGGCAGCAGAAGACTAAGTTCGCAGAGCTCCAGAAATCCAATATCACAAAGGAGTACCACTTAATAAGCACCCCGCTGTGTATAACAAACATTACATACATAGTTTGGATGTTATCTTTGACACTGCAGTTAAATTCCAGATAAGAGCTAACATCAAACAGATTGAAATATATTTTTCGTGATTTATTTGATATATAGTAAAATGTACTCCAGCTTTTTGCTATATATTTTCTTCCTGTGAGTTACAGCCTTCTTAACAGAGCTAATTAACATGTTTGTATTCCTGTCATAAAGATCTCTTCGAATGAAACAAGACAATTAACAATAATTACTAACTATAATGGCAGCAGCTGAAGAAGAAATGAATTAAAATTAATGCACAAATGCCCTGCTTACTTCCGTTACACATTACACCACTGTAGCAACATAGGTAACACACCTGCACAGCCTCCGCTAGTCCAGTGCTCCCCATAGCACACACTTCAATTGGCGCCTTCAGCCTGTTTTCCGCTTTTTAAATTGTCAGTTTTGCTGAATCTCTCCGGTATTGGAATAGCGCACCAGCTCTGTACGTAATGGGGAAACCCTGCCTGTACCTCAGGCGTAGGTGATCTATAGGTCTTATACAATGAAATAATTAAATACATAAAAATTAATTAATCAATTAAAATTAAATAAATAATGAAACAGGAAAACAAAATTTTATTTTATCAATGTTGGCTCTTGCGATCTCCGCAGTCGTAATCGATAGTTGGTGAATCACGCAACCAACCAGAAAAGATGTCCGTCCCCTCGTACTCTTCCGGATTCATGGTGATAATTTCTTTCAGCACTGCTTGAGACATTGGTCCAGTTCCTGCCACATCGTGTTTCTTTGGCTCTTTTGTGTATTATTAGTGGGTCGTCTGACCTTGAAAAAGTTGTTCTACGACTGTGTAAGGGATCTTGGATCTAAACCAAGACTGAAGTAACCAGATATTTATTTTCTCTGACGATTTACAAAAATCACGGTACAAATTAATGTCCCTCTTCTGGTGACTGCGGTTGCCCCTGGTTGTCTGCGTCATTCCGTGGACGTACTGGACCAACTGCTGTCCCGTCTCTTGAGTGGTCGTCTGGGCAGTCGTTTCCCCTGCTGTCGTCCGTGTTTACAATTTTTACCTGTCTTTAAGCGTCCATCTGTTCAACATGATCCAATGTCTTTTCCCTGTCTCCATCCATTTACTGATATTTTATGTTCCACACTGCTCCCTTGTCGAGGCATTTGTTCTTTTGTCCACCACCGTTAACTTTTCCTTTATGCTGCATATGTCAAAACGGGACGCACCATTGTTTTATATATTTCTATTTTCCGCTCAGTTGTAGCTAATTTGTTTCTCCGTACAATATTATTAGGTGTCTTGCTTCCCTTACTGTCTTTGTCACTTGATTTTTTACTTCCTTATAGCTGGTGATAAGAGTCCCTAGATAATTAAAACTCATTACTTGTTCAATTGACAAACCATCTGTTTCTGGTTTACATCCTACACGTGCTTTGATATTACCGTAGTCTTAGTTTTTGGATTTTCATGTTATACTGCTTAATAAATCAGCTAAACAATAAAAAGCTCAAATCAAATTACAAAATAACGGTAACACTGTAGGGAGACATCAGAGAGTTTGGACAACTGTAAGGAGAAAGTGCAACAAGATCTGTTCATGTCGGCAGCTCGCGAAATCAACGTTATCAGTAGAAGAAGATGCCACAAATTATTAAAAAAAAAATTGGGCAGGAAAAGTTGAGTGTAAAAGTAAGCAAGTAACGAGCTACTCAGAATATGGATCGGACTAACGTAATTGCAACACTTTCCCCCAAAATTAGCCAACTGTGTCCCCATCAGCAGCGAACACTAGCCTGGATATGAGTGACACCTATGGTTGGAGGCGATCAAATGACCACGAAACATAGATATCCTACAACTCGCTACTTACAAAAAAAAAAACTGTTAGGTGTAAGTAGTTCTAAGTTCTAGGAAACTGATGACCTAAGAAGTTAAGTCCCATAGTTCTCAGAGCCATTTGAACCATTTGAATCCCTGTTTGTGGATGACACAGGTGCTGTCGTCTGATGATGTCCAATATGTGCTTGGCTGGAAACATTCTTGGTAACTCAGCAGGCCAAGGCAAAATCTCGACGCTATGTAGAGCATGTTGGGTTACGACAGCGGTATGCGGGCGAGCGTTGTCCTGTTGGAAAAGACCCCCTGGAATGTTGTTCATGAATGGCAACACAACCTGTTGAATCACCAGACTGACGTACAAACTTGCAGTCAGGGTGCGTGGGATAGCCAGGAGAGTGCTCATGCTGTCATACGAAATCGCACCCCATGACCGTAACTCTAGGTGTAGGTGTAATGTGTCTAGCACACAGACAGGTTGGTTGGAGGCCCTCAACTGGCCGCCTTATAAACAACACACTGCCGTCACTGGCACCGAGGCAGAACCAGCTTTCGTCAGCGAACACAAAAGACCTCCAATGAGCACTCGCTTGACACCACTCCAGTCGCAAATGGCGGTGGTTTTGGGTATGTGGAATGCACGACTATTAAAAGTTCATTATTTCACTGTGGCGCCAACTGCTGCTCAAACTGCTGCTGCAGGTGCAGTACGATGTGCCAGAGCCACAGGCCGATCACGATGGCCTTACCTCTCGGTAGTGGCACTTGGCCATCCGGAGCCCTGTCTTCTTACGACCGTACATTCTCTGACTACAGCTGTCAGCAGTCAAGAAGAGTGGCTACATTCCTGCCAAGTTTTTCTGCAGTATCGCAGAAAGAACTGAACCGTCAATTAGGGTGGCTCACAAACAACAACACAAGTACACCTGTTGTTCCAAAAACGTTATCGTGGAAGTAGGGGCCAGGAGGTGCTGGTGAAATAACACACACTGATAAGGTTATCTTTTTATTTTAAAAAGCTTTCTCAATAATAAATTATTAAGTCTGGCATTAAAAAAAGCAATTTCAAAAACAATTTCGAATAGCTGACAAATTTTCTTTATGAAAAGGAGATTGCTAGGTATGACGTTAACAACTGCCCAATAGTAAGATTTTAACTTATATATATATAAGACAACAATTAAAAAATACTCTTTTAAATAACTGGCAAATTTTCTCTATGTAAAGCATATTGCAAGGTATGACGTCAAGAAAATCCTAATAGTAAGACTTTAATTTGACATATACAGGGTGTTATAAAAAGGTACGGCCAAACTTTCAGGAAACATTCCTCACACACAAAGAAAGAAAATATGTTATGTGGACATGTGTCCGGAAACGCTTACTTTCGATGCTAGAGCTCATTTTATTTCAAACCACATTAATCATTGAATGGAAACACACAGCAACAGAACGTACCAGCGCGGCTTCAAACACTTTGTTACAGGAAATGTTTAAAATGTCCTCCGTTAACGAGGATAGATGCATCCATCCTCCGTCGCATGGAATCCCTGATGCGCTGATGCAGCCCTGGAGAATGGCGTATTGTATCACAGCCGTCCACAATACGAGCACGAAGAGTCTCTACATTTGGTACCGGGGTTGCGTAGACAAGAGCTTTCAAATGCCCCCATAAATTGAAAGTCAAGAGGGTTGAGGTCAGGAGAGCGTGGAGGCCATGGAATTGGTCCGCCTCTACCAATCCATCAGTCACCGAATCTGTTGTAGAGAAGCGTACGAACACTTCGACTGAAATGTGCAGGAGCTCCATCGTGCATGAACCACATGTTGTGTCGTACTTGTAAAGGCACATGTTCTAGCAGCACAGGTAGAGTATCCCGTATGAAATCATGATAACGTGCTCCATTGAGCGCAGATGGAAGAAGAAACTAAAATGAGCTCTAACATGGAAATTAAGCGTTTCCGGACACATGTCCACATAACGTCTTTTCTTTATTTGTGTGCGAGGAATGTTGCCTGAAAGTTTGGCCGTACCTTTTTGTAACACCCTGTATATTTATGTAAAACAACAACAAAAAAACTCTTTTAAATAGCTGGCAAATTTTCTCTATGTAAAGGATTTTGCAAAGTATGACGTTAACAACTTCCCAGTAATAAGATTTTAAACTTTTTAAATCTACAAGAGAACAATTCCTTAAAAAACACCTTTAAGTATCTAGTTTGTACTAAAGCTAAAATAATTGTCTCTCGCCAGTTAAATAACTTACATTACACCTGTCAGTTGTTACAAGATAAATGTGAATAAGCAAGCACACAAACCTTCACATTAAAGACAGTTCCCAAAAAAATTTTCCTTAGCTCGGAGAGGGAGTGACACGTGTAAAGGGGCCCAAATCACAATAGGCGGAATAGTTATTGGTGGCCGGCCGGTGTGGCCGTGCGGTTCTAGGCGCTACAGTCTGGAACCGCGTGACCGCTCCGGTCGCAGGTTCGAATCCTGCCTCGGGCATGGATGTGTGTGATGTCCTTAGGTTAGTTAGGTTTAAGTAGTTCTAAGTTCTAGGGGACTGATGACCTCAGATGTTAACTCCCATAGTGCTCAGGGCCATTTTTTTTTTTTTTTTTTGCTAATGTTGCTGAGCGGGATACATGTACAATCAATTAAAACTTGTAATAATGGATATGACATAACCTGCTATTCTACTTAGATAGCACATCAGTAGTGCTAGCCAAAAAACGAATAAATAAACATCCATATGAGCTCAGAGCTCTCTGTTTATCCTATATAATTCATTTTGAGAAATGTACGTAGTAGGAACTCTTTAAGTTGTTGACTCTTATTATAACACACGATCAATTGTATATGTCTTTTTACGAATCGTTGTCGCTGTTTTGGTTTTCGTGAAACTGCAAGAACATTCCACACAGCATATTTTTAAAGGCAGACGGTAGTCATGACACAAAGAAAAGAGAAGAAGAATCTGCCTCTCGCATTTCGCCAGCATGTTTTTCCTTTTTAAAGACGGTACTGCAGCAGTCACAGTTGACTGTCTAGCAGACAGTTAATTATCTCTGCTCCCATATCTATACTCTCGTGTGCGGTTCCCGCAACTGCAATTTATAACAGAGATTTCAAAGGATCTGAAAGAGAATCATTTCTCTGTGTTTGACATTTCTACTTGCATTTCACTTTGTATTTCTTACACAGATTGAATACTGGCCATTCGAGCAACGCGAGACACGCTCTCAGATACATTGGTATCTAAAGGAGAAACATATCCAAGTTCGTGCATGCGTTTGAACAAGTTACTATGCAAACCATTTACATTTACGTCTCGGTGGTTTTTGGCTTCTGCTCCTTGTTTAAAGAGCAAAAGATTTAATCCGACATAGCAAATTTCTCCTTGCGTCCACACTGACACAACATCAGTTGTCTGCACGTTACTATGATTGTATTGACAGCAGTAGTTTCAAGAGCTTTTAGATTATCATTCGTTTGTATCAGACTGTAGCTGAGCAATTGATGCTTTACCCAACAACGCTGATATAGTTTTACAAACTAAACTCCGAACTAAAAACAATATAATTGAAAAGCTATGTGACACAACTCGAAGCTCTATGGCATTCACTCTACGTGTGTCTGCTATGGGACCGCTGTTCTCGGCGGCAGAATATTGTTCACCAGGATAGTATAATAATGCTCACACGAAGAAAATCGATGTGAGATTTAATAGAATGAGAATGGGACAGTGAAAAGTGTACCCATCCATAAGCTACCGATATTTTGGCATGTCCCACTCCATCACTTACGCAGACAGCGTGCATTAGTCAGAGAGTACACAAAGATACGAAATAAATCTTTCTCTAAAGATGTGAACAACAACGAACTTCGATCAAGAAACCACCCAATTGTTTCTGCTATAGACCCGCAACGAGGTGACTTCGAAATGGTATAATATTGGCGTAGAGAGTGGAAAATGGTTTTACTGATACATACCAGAGAGGTCCAGTGCATATCCAAAAAACGATCTGGGGTTGATCTTCCCAAGACAGTGTGGATTGAGGTAAATAGTATAAGAACGAACCACAGAAAAGGTGTGCGTACTTCGTGTATAAATGAAACCCGGTGGCTTCTCCTGAGTGTGACTACTGTGCTGAAAGACAAACGATTCGACGAGTGTCAGGAAACGATCTTTTAAAATCACCAAAACCGGTCCTGTGATTTCCTGAATGTGACCGGAGAGGTCATCGATTAGATTAGTAATCTGGACACGAGGACGATTAACCTGCCCCTATCTATGGGTTTTATACAACCCGTAACATCATCAAACATCACGCTAAAGATTTTCCATATTCTCTCGCTCTCTACATGCAAACTGCAAATCCTGCACAAAATGGCCATTTTGTAGGGAATTTTATGTAGCTGAATTTTGTACCTCTAGTGGCGGTAGTTTTAGAATTATTCAAGAAAAAACGTACAAAAGTGACCCTCAAACGAATTTTTCTTGAATAACTCGAGAATGTGGCCTCCAGGGAAAACGTATTCCAATATAAAATTTAGCTACTTTAATTTTTCTACAAAAAGTTCTTGTTCATTTTTTTTTTAGGACCAATAGCTTGCGCGTACCCACTGAGCGTATATGAAAACCTCGCCGTGGTTACTGAAGGCGTTGCAGCTTGCATAAGACACATACGTAGGGACAGCCAAATCACCCTGTATGTTTGTGACGTGCATCACAATTTCTCAAGATTCAGAATATATTCAAGACTTTTGCCTCCTTATAAATATATTTGTATCTTTATTTATACTTCTGATGTATCTTTATACTTATATTTTTCTTTGCATATTTGTGATCTGTCTGTAACAGTTATTTGTATTCTTCTTAGGCATTTACGAATTTATGTGCTTTACTGATATACTTCATAAATTGTGGTTTGTTTCACACGGTAACATAAAATAAAATTAGTATTTTTTTAAATTAAGCTTTATTTTGATAATTTTCTTACTTAGGCTACATTGAAATCCTTCTGTTACTAAATTTTTTATGCGGTATGTTTTTTTAAACGTTGGTTATTAAGCGGTTGCTGTAAGATGGAGCCATGTGGCCATGATTTCTCTCTCTCTCTCTCTCTCTCTCTCTCTCTCTCTCTCTCTCACACACACACACACACACACACACACACACACACACACACACACACACACTCATATATGAAAACAAACATTACACGCTGCAGACGAATTCTAATGATGTGTTCTTTCGCGAAGGTGACGTTGCAGGATGGCCGTCATTCTTCCTCCTCAATCCTGACGAGGAGGGAGACTTCGAACGTACAGTGCGTGGGGGGAGACAATGTCGCAAAATGACTACACTACGAAATATTAAAACAGTGAGCGACCTAAAACAAACAGAAGTTTAAAAAATAAAAAGACTCATATTAAAAGGAGAGATTATTTTATATATATTAAACAATAAATTAGTATATGCAACACGGTGAGGTGGCATGACTTGTGGTGGAATCTAGCGCGCGCCGACTGGCTCATTTCCAAATCGTACAGGAAAGTGAGAGTAAGACACCAGCCTTCTAAAAGGCTGCTGGGAGGAGCTCATAATCTGCTGTGATCTGATAAAGGAAGGATGTCCCCCAGGTGCTCCATGGCATTGTCTGAGTGTAAGCTCCACGGAAGTGCGGTCGCACACGTGGATGATTTTCTACAGGGTAGGCGAGAATTAACTCCCTATTAAAATTTTTGTAACTTTTTTAATGCTTAACTAATTTTCATGAAACAAAAACCATTTTAAACGGATGTGGATGTATGCGACAGGCTTTTGTAGGTAATCCAGCGGTACGTTTCCAAGAACTTGACGGATTCTCTTCCTCCAATTCATCAAGAGTTTTTGGTTTTGTGCAATAAACTTCCTCTATCTCCAGCTCCCAGAGGAAGAAACCGCAGGGCGTTATGTCAGGCCTTTCACTGGAGTCACGACGTCCAAAACAGCGTCCTATAAAATGGGTGTCGAGCCAGTATGCGCGAAATAATGCGAGGCCCCATCTTGCACAAACATTACGTCTTTGTCTTGAAGTTGAAGCTCTTCTGTCATTGTTTGCTTACAAATATATTTGTTTTCGGAGGGGATATTCCCTGAGGAAAAACGTTTTATTTTTATTTTCCCAGACGCGTTTCCCTGAAGTTTCAGCGTCATCAGCGGGTTTATTATTATCTCCCATAAAACACTAAAAATGCTTTTCACTACTTTCACACGTACAAATTCGAGTTTTTAAGACGTTATTTACATATTTCAAAAGCACAAAAATTTTTTGCAGCTATATGCTGTGGATTTCCTGGATTTTATGTTATTTACAGCAGTTATTTTATTTCACAGTGTAAAATCTGCAACTTAATGTAGAATTGTTATTTACTTCGAAATTTTGCGACTGGTCCTATTATGGTAGAACTGTCAGTCTACACCGAGCCATAATACACCAAACGCCCCTTCCAAAAACACACACACACACACACACACACACACACACACACACATGTGCGCGGATAACAATAAATAAAAAAATGAATAAATCAAAACAGTAATTCAATAATAAAGCTGTTTCTCTCTCTCTCTCTCTCTCTCTCTCTCTCTCTCTCTCACACACACACACACACACACACACACACACACACACACACACAAAATGGCAGATACACCCCACAAGATTCAAAACTTCTACCCAGAAAACATTCAGCTGTTCAACTCGCTGCCATCTTGTTTCTGTAGTTTGTAGACAGTGACACTGAAATTAATTTAGTGCAGGCCTTCACAGTGAAGATAGTGGTGAACCCATCAAAAGTAAGTGAAACATTAAGTTAATAGTAGGCATAACCATAACATGCCCAGTCGTAAAATTTCGAAGTAGTGGGTGCAGATGACAAACTCTGAAACAAAACAACTGCATTAAAAAACATAAAAACCAGGAAATCTACAGCATGTGGCAGCAAGGTATATATACAAAATTTTGTGTTTTTTACACTATGTAAATACTGTCTTAAAACTCAGTTGTATATGTGTGCAACTAGTAACAAAGCATTTTTCCTGTTTCATGGAAGGTAAAAATATCATGATGCTGCAGCTTCTGCAAAGCATGTGAGGGAAAAAAATAAAAAAAAAGAACGAAAAAAGCTGTTTTGCTCAAGGCGGACTCTCTCCAGAAACAAATCTATTAGGTCTTTCTAATTGCCCCATGTAGGTACAATACCGTGAACACAGTTTTCAAGTATATCAAGATACCGTTCTACATTCATTGTGTCCCGATTGAGATACGTATCCGTAACTTTCGTGGATGTGGTGGCGCAGCACACTGTGACCTTTGTGTGATGTTGCCTGTCATCAACAATCACTCCTCGGATCCTCTGTTATTCGATGATGAAAAATATCCCGGTTAACAAATCTTCCAATATGAAACACGGCTTCATATGACCACAGTATTACCGAATATATCGAACCAGTTTTTATACTAAACAAGCATCATCTGGCCATATTACAACCGATGATAAAAATCTTCCGACGATTATTCCTGACATTTATTAAACAAGTTATAAACAATTTGCAATAGAGTGTTAATTCTCGTCCGCTCTGTTGAATTGTCTATGTAGGCGTTTCGGTGTCCATATATTTACCTGTCCCATTATTTCTAAGATATTGCTTCTGTTTGAGTTTATGGTAATAAATTTATTTAAATTAAATATCGAATGATGTTTATTGTGCCTCATGGTACGAAAGTGTTATCATAACTTATGAAGTTCTGCCAGATAATAATATGACTACAAAAGTTGAGACACTGCTATAACGTAGACATGGAGAGAATCAGAAGTTACTTCTTCCTTTTCTAGGTGTTCAACTGCCTGTTCCTGTTGTTCAATATTTTATTTGCTGTTCAGTACTTCGTTGATTATGGTCATATTCCAGAGGTACCAGATGCTTTGTAACTGTGCTTTAGTTAAATATTCACATTTACAAGCTGTGGGACGGTGAAGAGACGAAACAAAGGTATAAAGGTAATAAAGGAGCTCACAACTGGGAGGAAAATACCTGGCACAGGCACCCAGGAAATCCACATAGTGTCACACTTGCAGACACTTCATAGGATGCGACTTGCGTGTCCTCTGAACGATGCGAAGGATGAGTACGTTAATAAAAGGACTCCGCGGCAGGGTGGGTTTTAGACACAACATAAGCAGTGAAAATGTCCAACCAATACCGTGAGAAAAATTTCGTCACATTCAATCGCCTGCTGAATAGCAACTAACCTCGATAGTTATTCGGAAAACACAGGAATGCATTGTTAGGAGCGGACAGGCCAAACACAGTGGTCTTCAGTAGCTATGACCTGCCTATGGTTGATTCAGACTGGTAGATGCGATTCCGCGAGTGTTCTACAAATTGAACAAATTAGCATCAGAGATTCCAGAAATTAGACATATTAAGGAAAGCGCGGTTGTGGGAGAAAGACACGAGGCGCTAAAAAGCGAGATGAGTGCTAAGCAGGAGGCAATCAACAAGTCGCTAAAGTATGTGCTGCTTCAGAAACACAATTTATAATTCGCCGTTGCTCTTGCTCTGCATCGGGTAGTCAATACATGTTGAAACGAGGGTCTTGTATGGAAATTTACATGTATAATAGCTTCTTGTTATTGTTGTGGTCTTCAGTCCTGAGACTGGTTTGATGCTGCTCTCCATGCTACTCTATCCTGTGCAACCTGCTTCATCTCCCAGAACTACTGCAACCTACATCCTTCTGAATCTGCTTAGTGTATTCATCCCTTGGTCTCCGTCTGCGATTTTTACGCTCCATGCTGCCCTCCATCGCTAAATTTGTGAGCCCTTGATGCCTCAGAACATGTCCTACTAACCGGTCACTTCTTCGAGTCAAGTTGTGCCACAAACTGTTCATCTTATACCCTCCTTTCAAGACGCTGTCCATTCCGTTCAACTGCTCTCCCAAGTCCTTCGCTGTCTCTGACAGAATTACAGTGTCATCGGCGAACCTCAAAGTTTTTATTTCTTCTCCCTGGATTTTAATACCTACTCCAAACTTTCCTTTTCTTTCCTTTACTGCTTGCTCAATATACAGATTAAATAACATCGGGGAGAGGCTACAACCCTGTCTCACTCCCTTCCCAACCACTGCTTCGATTCTCGATTCTCATAACTTCCATCTGCTTTCTATACAAATTGTAAATAGCCTTTCGCTCCCTGTATTTTAAGCCTGCCACCTTCAGAATTTGAAAGAGATCATTCCATTCAACATTATCAAAAGCTTTCTCTAAGTCTACAAATGCTAGAAACGTAGGTTTGCCTTTCCTTAATCTTTCTTCTAAGATAAGTCGTAGGGTTAGTATTGCCTCACGTGTTCCAACATTTCTACGGAATCCAAACTGATCTTCCCCCCGAGGTCGGCTTCTACCAGTTTTTCCATTCGTCTGTAATGAATTCGCGTTAGTATTTTGCAGCTGAGACTTATTAAAATGATAATTCGGTAATTTTCGCATCTGTCAACACCTGCTTTCTTTGGGATTGGAATTATTATAGCTCGCATCTCGTGGTCGTGCGATAGCATTCTCGCTTCCCACGCCCGGGTTCCCGGGTTCGATTCCCGGCGGGATCAGGGATTTTCTCTACCTCGTGATGGCTGGGTGTTGTGTGATGTCCTTAGGTTATGTTAGTTAGGTTTAAGTAGTTCTAAGTTCTAGGGGACTGATGACCATAGATGTTAAGTCCCATAGTGCTCAGAGCCATTTGAGCCAATTATTATATTCTTCTTGAAGTCTGAGGGAATTTCGCCTGTCTCATACAGCTTGCTCACCAGATGGTGGAGTTTTGTCAGGACTGACTCTCCCAAGGCTGTCAGAAGTTTTAATGGAATGTTGTCTACTCCCGGGGCCTTGTTTCGACTCAGGTCTTTCAGTGCTCTGTCAAACTCTTCACGCAGTATCATATCTCCTATTTCATCTTCATCTACATCCTCTTCCATTTCCATAATATTGTCCTCAAGAACATCGCCCCTGTATAGAACCTCTATATACGCCTTCCACCTTTCTGCTTTCCCTTCTTTGCTTACAACTGGGTTTCCATCTGAGCTCTTGATATTCATGCAAGTGGTTCTCTTTTCTCCGAAGTTCTCTTTAATTTTCCTGTAGGCAGTATCTACCTTACCCCTCGTGAGATAAGCTTCTATATCCTTACATTTGTCCTCTAGCCATCCCTGTATAGCCATTTTGAACTTCCTGTCGATCTCATTTTTGAGACGTTTGTATTCCTTTTTGTCTGCTTCATTTACTGCATTTTTGTATTTTCTCCTTTCATCAATTAAATTCAGTTTCTCTTCTGTTACCCAAGGATTTCTACTAGCCTTCGTCTTCTTACCTACTTGATCCTCTGCTGCCTGCACTACTTCATCCCTCAGAGCCACCCTTTCTTCTTCTACTGAATTTCTTTCCCCCATTCCTGTCAATTGTTCCCTTATGCTCTCGCTGAAACTTTCTACAACCTCTGGTTCTTTCAGTTTATCCATATCCCATCTCCCTAAATTCCCACCTTTTTGCAGTTTATTCAGTTTTAGTGTACAGTTCATAACCAATAGATTGTGGTCAGAGTCCACATCTGCCCCTGGAAATGTCTTAGAATTTAAAACCTGATTCCTAAATCTCTGTCTTACCATTATATAATCTATCTGATACCTTTTAGTATCTCCAGAGTTCTTCCATGTATACAACCTTCTTTCATGATTCTTAAACCAAGTGTTAGCTATGATTAAGTTGTGCTCTGTGCAAAATTCTACCAGGCGGCTTCCCCTTTCATTTCTCTCCCCCAATCCATATTCACCTAGTACGTTTCCTACTCTCCCTTTTCCTACAACCGAATTCCAGTCACCAATGACTATTAAATTTTCGCCTCCCTTCACTAACTGAATATATGTTTATTGTAGATGTTTTAGTATTGGTGCTCGAATGATCGCAGCGAGTACCAGTCGATGGTGTGAGTCGTCAGAGATCATACACGATTCGCTCATCGGCGGTCGTAGCCGCCAGCGACAAACACTCCTGGAAATGGAAAAAAGAACACATTGACACCGGTGTGTCAGACCTACCATACTTGCTCCGGACACTGCGAGAGAGCTGTACAAGCAATGATCACACACACGGCACAGCGGACACACCAGGAACCGCGGTGTTGGCCGTCGAATGGCGCTAGCTGCGCAGCATTTGTGCACCGCCGCCGTCAGTGTCAACCAGTTTGCCGTGGCATACGGAGCTCCATCGCAGTCTTTAACACTGGTAGCATGCCGCGACAGCGTGGACGTGAACCGTATGTGCAGTTGACGGACTTTGAGCGAGGGCGTATAGTGGGCATGCGGGAGGCCGGGTGGACGTACCGCCGAATTGCTCAACACGTGGGGCGTGAGGTCTCCACAGCACATCGATGTTGTCGCCAGTGGTCGGCGGAAGGGGCACGTGCCCGTCGACCTGGGACCGGACCGCAGCGACGCACGGATGCACGCCAAGACCGTAGGATCCTACGCAGTGCTGTAGGGGACCGCACCGCCACTTCCCAGCAAATTAGGGACACTGTTGCTCCTGGAGTATCTGCGAGGACCATTCGCAACCATCTCCATAAAGCTGGGCTACGGTCCCGCACACCGTTAGGCCGTCTTCCGCTCACGCCCCAACATCGTGCAGCCCACCTCCAGTGGTGTCGCGACTGGCGTGAATGGAGGGACGAATGGAGACGTGTCGTCTTCAGCGATGAGAGTCGCTTCTTCCTTGGTGCCAGTGATGGTCGTGTGCGTGTTTGGCGCCGTGCAGGTGAGCGCCACAATCAGGACTGCATACGACCGAGGAACACAGGGCCAACACCCGGCACCATGGTGTGGGGAGCGATCTCCTACACTGGCCGTACATCTCTGGTGATCGTCGAGGGGACACTGAATAGTGCACAGTACATCCAAACCGTCATCGAACCCATCGTTCTACCATTCCTAGACCGGCAAGGGAACTTGCTATTCCAACAGGACAATGCACGTCCGCATGTATCCCGTGCCACCCAACGTGCTCTAGAAGGTGTAAGTCAACTACCCTGGCCAGCAAGATCTCCGGATCTGTCCTCCATTGAGCATGTTTGGGACTGGATGAAGCGTCGTCTCACGCGGTCTGCACGTCCAGCACGAACGCTGGTCCAACTGAGGCGCCAGGTGGAAATGGCATGGCAAGCCGTTCCACAGGACTACATCCAGCATCTCTACGATCGTCTCCATGGGAGAATAGCAGCCTGCGTTGGTGCGAAAAGTGGATATACACTGTACTAGTGCCGACATTGTACATGCTCTGTTGCCTGTGTCTATGTGCCTGTGGTTCTGTCAGTGTGATCATGTGATGTATCTGACCCCAGGAATGTGTCAATAAAGTTTCCCCTTCCTAGGACAATGAATTCACGGTGTTCTTATTTCAATTTCTAGGAGTGTATAAAGACGCACATTAATTTTATGCAGTTTTTAAAAAGATAACATTTTTATCACTTTTGTTATTAGGCTGCAAAGGCAGACTAAAAGAATTCTTAGTTTATAACACCGAACTGACCTTTAAAATCCATTAAAATCTTCATCTGAACTTTCCTCTCCTTCTTCCTCTTCTTCATCATTGTGCTTTTCACGTAAAGTATAAGATGGTCTTCACTGCTGTCGAGAGTGTTACTTATGCCGCATTTCTTTAAAGATTCAGCAATAACGTCTTCCCTCGCTCTAGACCACAACTGTTTCATCTACAGACTCACTTGTTTGAGTGTAGGTTGTTTTAAACCTCCGTTCGTCGTGAATTCATGTTGGGCTTCTTCCATCATCCATTTGTTTCATTTCTCTCACTTACACACTTTAAGTGGTTTATTTACCGAGACAACAAGAGGTTACAATTATGAAGTAAGTCCTCCCAAAATAAGAGCAACCTCTATAGTTCCCTCTCTCAGTCTCTCTTTCACAGAATTTTTCGAATGACTATTACACTGATTTCTCACAAGAAGACAACTCTTCTTCAATAAAAGCACCTTTCCGTCTCTGCCAAACTTTTGTTAATCCTTAATTGAATACCAGCCTCGTTAATCGTCGCCCTCGTCATGTACGTGGATTGCACCTGGAGGTATTCAAGAAGATTTTGGCATTGTTTTGCGCTTGAAAATGATAATTAGATTAAGTTGACTACCGTCAGCACAACATAAGAGTACAATAGTGTAGTGCATTTTTTAATGTCCGCTTGTTTTTGTAGTTACAGTCTTAGCACCTTTCATGGCAACAATTCTGTTACTCGGCACATACAATAGCAGAGGAGTTTCGCCTACTTTTACTATTTGGTTTTCTTTCGGTGTTGAATAATAAAGCGATGGAAAGATAATATTTTCTCTTCGTACTCTTGAGGCATTTTCTGCGATATTTTGGTTTTGATTCGCATGTTAAATCCATGAGGCTTCATAAGCCTGTAGCACCAACCAATTCCACACTTAGGGGAAAGTCTGTTAAGTTCCACTGTGGTGCTAGCTTGCGAGAGTGTATTTGAATCATTTTTGTATTAATTCGAACGACATTTTTACCATGTCCTTGAATACATTTAAATAAGTCATCTAGTTTTGGCCATTTTTCATTCAGTCCTCTATTTGCACTTTAAGTCTTCCTGATTTTTTTCAGTTCTTGCTGAAGCATCCGCCAATCGTGAATGGTTTTGTCTGTTGGTGTAAGGCCGAAAGGCCTCTCAGCTCCTCTGTTCCCGTGTTCTTCTGCATATTCTATTACTTTCAATTTACAGCCTACGTCATTTTTTCCCGTTACCAAACTGGCTAATAACAAAAATTTTGTACTGTTACCGGTAATAAAAACAATTTTCAGTTGAAGTTCACTGGCACCTCAGAATGCAATGACGCATTACAAGCTAGACAGTGCTCTGCGTTTGTGATGGCAGGGCGGACGGAGACAGTGTTCGCAAGATTGTGAATCCCTGCAACTCACGTTCGTCGTATCGGTGCACTGCTGCTGCCAGCTGATTCATGCGGCATCTAATCTATGGTCATTTTTAAGACAGGCAGGAATTTTAAGTCTCCTGTGTAATTTTGAGTAAAGGCGCACCTGAATTTTGAAGACAAAATTTTGAAGAAGATAGTCCAAGTCCGTAAAATATGGTACTTTCATCCCCAGGCAGATCTTGTCTTATCTGATCCACTTGAAGATGTGAATCATTCGAGAAGAGCGAGCTTCAAAACAGGAAGGAGGCAATACTATTATAGAGGGAGTGAGAGAATTTCGTCTACTACGCACGTCATCGCTTCCACCCAACAGGGAAGGTGCATCGGGTTGCCTTTATCAAGCAACACTCAGAGGTATGGAACAGCCGCAGAACTAGAGACAGCGGCGAAAGTAGAAGATGGTGCTTCATTGTGGCGTCTAAGAATAACGTTGTCAAACGTTCACAGAATTTGAAGCCACTTTCCTAGCAGACGTTTGGTCTAGTGGTACTCAAAACATCGTAAGAAACGGTGTATACGAAGGCTGACCATTCAAACAAGGCAGTGGAATGAGTTTTCGCGGCTATTTACAATAAGTAGGTGAAGTAAAATTCGTGTTTATCAGATCCATTTTGACTAGAGAAACCTGCTGCTTCAATGATAATAACGTTTCTTGAATATGTGAAGAGCGTTTGATAGCGATACCCAGGGCAGAGCACACAAGACAGTCTGGGTGATCTTAGTGTGGGAAACAGAGTACCCCGCCACGATGACAGGCCAGAGAATCGCCAACGAATCGCGTAGGCGGAGCCGATAGATACGTTGGGGACCAAGACTACCATCTTTGACACGACAGAATGGACTCGTAATGAGCCTGGTAATGAAGGAAAACGAAGTCACGGCCCAGCGGTTTGGGTGATGTGCGAGAAATTGCATCACGAGGTAGAGAAACACGGAACGGTTTCTTAAGTGACGCATTCAGAAACACGAGTGCAAGGAGGATCATTTCATATCAGAAGGTTGGGATATCATGGAGCAGTGCACGAGGCACAATTGTCGAAAGATGAGTCGCAAACAGCTGAAAAGTACCAAACCTAAGGCACTGATTGTAATTCGTGGAAAGAAACTACATGCTGAAATGTGCCTTCTTGTTAGAGAAAATTACACCTCCAGTAAAAGGCCGTTAAAAAATGCGAGTAATTGAAATGATTCTCGCGCGTATTTTGCCTCATTGAGAATGCAAATTCAAATAGCAATCGGATTATTTATCATTCTTGCAGTTTCTCTGAGAAGCTTCAGTAAGGAAATTTAATTACTCGAAAATAAAAAAAAAATTGATTTCATTGCTATTCTCCCATCGGCAGATGTTCAGGACAGTGCGTTGTGGATGCATTGTTTGAACTCTGACCTTAAGACTTCAGAAAAATTCTTACAGCCTGAAAGTGCAATAAATTTAATATGATCGGTGTTTGACTACTATGAAGGTAAGTTCTTTCTCTAGTGTGAAAATGACCAACGAAAGAACCAACATGAAGTGCAAAACATTTCGTCATTGAACAATGCGGCTGCAGTCCTAATGAAGTCACCCTCCTGTGAAAATACCATTTTACAGTTATGACTAATTATTGACATGGAAAATGAGATTCAAATATCTGTACTAAATAAAACACTGGCTGGCTCTGAGCACTATGGGACTTAACAGCTATGGTCATCAGTCCCCTAGAACTTAGAACTACTTAAACCTAACTAACCTAAGGACATCACACACATACATGCCCGAGGCAGGATTCGAACCTGCGACCGTAGCAGTCGCGCGGTTCCGGACTGCGCGCCTAGAACCGCGAGACCACCGCGGCCGGCTAAACAAAACACTGTTACATAGATTAAGTCAGTGATTATTCAACAAACCATATGCATCAAGAAAATCACGGAAATTTACATTGTGCTCTTACTCAGTATACAGACGAATAAGAGTGTGAGGGTTCCCCATCAGATGAGGTGAGTGAAGTATTCTAGCGTTTTCTCGTTTTAAAAAGATACATGAAAAGACATGTAGGCAGCATCTTCCAATGCAACAAGAAATCTCTGGTGTTAACCTCTTTCTTCCACTGTATATATGAGTAGCACAAAATCAGTCACGTTTTCTTGAATTTGAAAAGATAGTATTGTAATGTATTCCTGTATTCCTTGAAGCGACCTTTCTGCAGTTGTGGGTAGGACATACCTTCGTTGCCGCTTTCCGATGTCAGGACTGCAGGTACCGTGAGAAAAGATGGCAATCCCTAAAGAAACCAGTGTTGCTCGAATTTGCTATTGACAATAGCATATTATCACCTGTAACATCATTGTTTTCCAGTGACTATGCATGCCAATTATTCCAAGGATAGGATTAGCTACGGAATGTGCAAGCCAGTTTGGATGTAGTGATGGGGGCTACTCCCAGTGAAGACTAACGGAAGGCAAGTGACAGTCACACTAAAAGAGTCGGCGTTGCCCAACAGGTCACAGGAAGATGAAGTTTTCTAAGTGCATTCGGCATACAACCGCCATTGTTCAATGACAGTGAAAGTGTGCCCATAATCTGAATCAAGGCAGGTGGGATGTCATAATTTACCAAAAATTTGATTATCCCTAGACGTAAAGAATGGGAAAACTTAGCTCAGTTGTTGTTCCATGAATGGAAGGTGTTCTTACTATGTTGTGGTGAGAACACAAATCTTAAATTTCAAGTGCCATTTCTCATCAAAGCTTACCTCATTGTGTTAGGGAAAAAATAGGCAACAGATAAGAAAGGACGCTCAAAGGATTTTCTATGGAGAGGTTATGGAGGCAGCAGTGAGTCAGTACAATAGTCCCACGGTGGCAGTAGTCAACAAAGATTGAATTGGCTCTAAACCCGTGAAAGTTAAACAGAATTGTAGTAGAGGAAAGAGACAGAATAGAGCTGATTGATGAATTGTTACAACGGTTCAATGCCGTACGTGTGCTCACTAGTTTCGACCTTATTTTGTTAGTGACTCTAGTTGCAATGCAGAAGCGGAACGTCTAGTTCTGCCAATCTAATTTATATCTGCCACGGTCTGCCTAATTATCAGTATGGTTCCTTCAACAATATTACTTCATCAATACCACAGCCAGATTTCTACCCTGTGGTGTTACCAATTATGAAACGTTAAGTGCAAACAGCTGCCAGCACAGTGCCGAAGATAGCCGTTTGTTGATAAAATTACTCCGACGGCACTGGCGCCACGGTTTTCATCACTGCTGTCCTCAACTTATGATACATAAACTACCACAGTCGGTATTATTTTTATATGTTATGCCTTCGTCTTTATTTATTTTTTATATGTTATGCCTTCGTCTTTTGCTTGATTTTCTTCTACACCTACAACGTTACTGATATGACAGGTTTGTTCATCACTCTCTATGTCATGCAGTATAAATAATTTATTTTGATCCGTGATATTTGCCTTAATTTGAGCCCAGACAAGTACAGTATCATTCAGGCAAAGGGGTTAAAATGGAAATTGCGACACAGGGCATCAGCTTTGACCACTGAGTTAGTGAACAATGCATCTTTTACTACCAAGCAGCAGAAAACCAGAGGAGACTAAATTTAGCGAACATGGTGAATGAGAAAGCCATTCGAATTTTAACGTATTGGTTTTGGCCATGGAGTGACGCATGTATGAACTGGTGCATTGTCGTGATGAAACAAAACTTTTTTTTTTTACCTAAATGCGGCCTTTTTGCAGAAATTCGCAGAAAATTCACCACTGATTTCTTTTTCCTTTTGAAAACGGTCAATGCAAATTATCAAAAATGGTTCAAATGGCTCTGAGCACTATGGGACTTAATATCTGAGGTCATCAGTCCCCTAGAATTAAGAACTACTTAAACCTAACTAACGTAAGGACATCACACACATCCATGCCCGAGGCAGGATTCGAACTTGCGATCATAGCGATCGCGCGGTTCCAGACTGAAGCGCCTAGAACCGCTCGGTCGCAACGGCCGGCTGAAAATTATCGCACGAACATCCCAAAAAACTGACACCATCACGTCGCCTGTAAATGGAACTGTCTTCGTGTTCTTTAGAGGCTTCTCGCCTTTCAGTTCATTGTATTAACTATTCCTTCGCCTCACGTGTGAAGTGATGGACGGGTGTTCCATCCATTATCATGAATCGATGCAAAATACGGCTTTTTTACAGCAACGCATCGCCAAACACTCTGCTGAAGCATCCTCAGGACGATGTTTCTGTTGTATTGTAAGTAAACGAGGCACCCTCCTTGTGCAAAACTTTTCCAAGTTCAAATTTTTAGTCAGTACCGGTTCTCGATGTACTGCACTTTTTGAAATGTCTGCTAGCTCCAGTACTTTCAAAGGTCATTCAATATTATTTCGTGAATTTTCTTTACAGTTTGTGCCGTGGTCACCTTGAAACGTCCCCTTAGAACAATTTATACACGACTGTGCTTGAACTGACACACAATATTGTTAGCGCAACGCAATCTGACTTTCAATAATCCCTACAAAAGAATGGCCCTGACTAACATTAACCTATACCTTTCACAAATCACTTACCTCACAAAAAAATCTTCGTTACTCGAACTACTGCAATACAGCGAGCACCACTACTGCCAGCTAAATAAAAGATTCTAACTACGGAAGGCACTAACTACTGATAGGTATAGTTAGCAAATGAAAGATTTTAATAGAGAAAAAACAGTGTATTTACCTTAATAGTCAAAATATATATGATAGTTCATGACATCCAGTCTTACAAATTACAAAACTCCGCCATCTCTCTCCCCACGTCCACCACTGCTGGCGGCTCACCTCCAACTGCGCAACGCTATGCGCTGTTAGCATCCAGCTGCCGCTGCCCAACACCTCAATGGCAGACAACAATGCAAACTAGCCACAGACTGCGCACAGCACAGCCAGTGATTTTTCATACAGAGCGCTATGTGGCGTTATCAATAAGAAAACCTAAACAGTCTACTTACAACCTCGTTTGGTCAGCTACTGCCATGTTCGTCTTCGTAGCTCACACGACCTCTCTTAAACTTCTGCCACCCAAGATTCTCACATACGCAGCAGTATTTTAAAAATAATTTCTTTCGAGACCAATGAATACATAACAACAAATAATGCTAGGGAGATGTTAATTCTGAAATACACAGCAAGAAATGAGTACTCAGTGGCCATTATTATTACCTCTGTGGTCAGAACCGGAGGCCAGTATCGCAAATTCCTCTACACCCCCGAACGGCAGAGGTCAGAAACAGAGCGAGTACGAGTGTTAATGTTCGGGTTGCATAGTTCACACATCAAAGCTACATCAGAGCTAATGGGCTTCATTCGTTTCCGCTGACCGAGCGAGGTGGCGCAGTGGTCTGCACAATGGACTCGCATTCGGGAGGACGACGGTTCAAACCCTCTTCCGGCCATCCTGATTTAGGTTTGCCGTGATTTTCCTAAATAGTTTCTGGCAAATACCGGGATGGTTCCTTTGAGGGGGCATAGCCGACTTCCTTGCCAATCCTTCCATAATCCCCCCCCCCCCCCCCCAAAAAAAAAACAACCAACCAACCGACCCTTTCCACTGTAATTCCGCGTCCATGATGAGTCTGAGACTGTGGAGCTACGCTCGCTCTTTCTGTCTATCTGAAGCATGCAGGAGTTTTAAGTCTAGTCGTGACTCATTGTTGGTACAGAAGATGAGTACACGATTTTGCTGCTGTAAAGTAACACTGACAAGGCGAAATGACAGACTGTTGGGATCTGATGGCTTTTAATAAAGCTGCGTTTTGTGAAACTGCAGACAGTGTACGACGAAAGTTAATTGATACAAAGTTCACAGTTGCAAATGTGTTCGGCTAGACGAGCGGTATCTGTAAGACTTTGGACGCTATCGTCTACCCTTGAGACGAAAAACATACAAATTTCATCCAGTTCAAACAGAATGGTTGTACTCTTGTTTATTTCACCTGCACCATGAGACAACATTATTTGCTGCCTCAAACGACAACTGGTCACAAAGAAAAGTCACTATTATATCCCTGCGGCAAAAAAGACGCGCTATTTCTGTATTCGTTGGTTATGGCAAATTGCGATGATGGGCTAACATCGAGATGTGTAGCTTATCATTCATTTCTGTAATTTATTTCGATAATTAATCACCATTCACAGAGTGCACCTCATCATCCTTATGGAACGTTTTCTGATACTATCGTTACATACTCGGTTATACGCCGAAAGTGTGTGGGTGTGCGTGTGTCAACGTAAGTGTTAGACATTCTCTGAATAGATATTAAATATTAAAATAAATTTATAGCAGTTTTCTAAAAAGTTTTATCTGTGTAAATGTATGTAAAAACAGAACAATATTCATCGTTAACCGGTAACTCTTCGTATATGTATACAGGGTGAAGGAAAAAGCGCGCACTCGGACCTCGCAGCGCGATTGCTCACATACTTCCAATACAAAAATGTTTCTCACAAAATTTCGTCCTTCACTTAATTCCGGCAGTAAATGGACGTTAAATATTGGCAATCTGGCAACTCTGTAGTCACAGTACGAGGAGCGTTTAAAAAGTCCGTGCAAAGTCCGAGAGATGGCACCACTGTCGCGTATCGAGGCCATGTTTCCTTAGTAGCATCTTTGGAAAGAACGCACACCATTTTTCAGCCATATTGGTCTACTTCTTTGAGTTTAACATTGGTGTGAGTCAAGGAACTCGAGTGACCGTCAAAAAGTGGATGAAAAATAATTTCGTGTGGTGATTAATCATTACTTTATGAAAGGCAAAACGCCTCAAGAGACTAAACAGAATCTTGATAAACATTACAGTAACGCTACACCTTCGATCAGAACAGCTTATAAGTGGTTTCAAAATTTTTGGAGTGGCCATATGGGTACAAGTGATGCTGATTGTTCTGGACGCCCTGTGGAGGTTACGACTTCAGAAATCATTGGTAAAATCCAGGATATGACGATGGATGACAGAAGAGTTAAGGTGCGTGAGATTGCTGGTGCTGTGGGCATCTCGAATGAACGGGTACATAATATTTTGCACAAGCATTTGGACATGAGAAAGCTATCCGCATGATGGGTTTCGCGATTGCTCACGCTTGACCAAAAACGGAATCATGTGAAGTGTTGCAAGGATGGTTTGCAGCTGTTCAGAAAGAATTCGCAGGACTTTAAGCATCGTTTCGTCACTGTTGATGAAACATGGATACATTAGTATTCTCCTGTGACCAAACAACAATCTAAATAATGGATTACCAAGAGAGAATCAGCACCAAAAAAGGCGAAGACCATTCCTTCGGGCCGGCCGGAGTGGTCGAGCGGTTCTAGGCGCTACAGTCTGGAACCGCGCGACCGCTACGGTCGCAGGTTCGAATCCTGCCTCGGGCATGGATGTGTGTGATGTCCTTAGGTTAGTTAGGTTTAAGTAGTTCTAAGTTCTAGGGGACTGATGACCACAGCAGTTAAGTCCCATAGTGCTCAGAGCCATTTGAACCATTCCTTCGGCCGCAAATGTTATGCGACTGTCTTTTGGGATTCGCAAGGGATAATCCTCATCGACCTTCTGGAAAAGGGTAAAACTGTTACAGGTGTATATTATTCATCATTCCTGATCCGTTTGAAAACCGAGCTGCAAGAAAAACGCCGGCGATTGGACCGCTAAAATTTCCCTTTTTCATCACCACAAAGCACCAGCACACACCTCAGCAATTGTGGTCGCAAAATTAATGGAAATAGGATTCTTAATTATTTCACATCCCCACTATATTCCAGCCTTCACTCCCTCAGGCTACTACTCCTTCCCCTTGGACTACTATTGGTTCTCCAATTTGAAGAAATGGCTCGCGGGACATATTTTATTCAAACGAGGTGGTTGCAGCAACTAATAGGTATTTCACAGACTTGGACAATTCCTATTATTCGGAAAGGATCAACTAAATAGAACAGCGTTGGACGAATTATATAAGTTTAAAAGGAGACTATGTCGAAAAATAAAAAGGTTTACCCCAAAGACGTAAGTAGTTTTTATTTTTGAACGGACTATTCAAACGCCCCTTATACGCTAACAACCTCTGTCAGGATTCCGGAGTAGTGCTATGCAGTTGGTGCAATGGATAACGTTTTGGGTTAGCATGGAGGAAGGCGAGGTTTCGGTTTTGGGTCAAGAGGGTTTTTTTTCACTTACATACTACGAACACAGAAATGGAAGTACAATCGTTTTCATTGGTTAGCTTTTAGCTTTTAAAGAAGTCTTTTGGATTTCGTGAACGTTAGTTATTTCACACCACTGCATCTACTAGTTTCCAAGCCTGCTTTCTGTGTACCCTCGCCCAATGGTTCCGTCGATAAGTACCAACCATTGTTTTCGCCAAGTTCATGTCTATTACACTCCGTTGTGGCCTTACGTCACTAGTAGGGCTAGCAACGTACTTAGCAAAAAATGTCCACACAAGTACCATGTAAATATCGGGTACATGTGGCTTAAGAAACAGTGTGTTCTACACTATTACATGGCGGAATGAAATTGGCACACAAAAACAAATACGCCTCGACGAAGAATCGAACCCTCGACCTCCAGTATGCTAATCCAAAATGCTATCCAGTGCACCAACTGCACAGCAATTCTCCTATGTGCTGCCAGAGGCAGCTACCGTACATATGATTACAGTGTTGCCAGGTTGCCAAACTTTAACGTCCATTTGTTGCCGAAAATATGCACAGTACGAAATTTTCTGAGGCATTTTTGTATTGTTAGTATGTGAGGAATCGCTCTGCGAAGTCAGAGTGGCGAATTTTTCTTCATCCTGTGTAACTCGCTTCTGTCATTTAGGCAGGTCGGACATCTTGCGACATTCCAATTTGCACTAGAGATTGGCTATCAAACCGAAATCGTGATTTATGAAATAAATGAATAGTAATTTACAGTTTAATGATGGAAATTTGTCTCAAAACGGTTGTGTATGTAGCGGGAATGCCCTAAGTGGGCTATTATACTTACAACGCGCGTTCTCGCCCTCCTTTCTGAGGAGAGCGAGAACCCCACAGCAGACTCGTGTGACGCGTGGGCTCCGACGGAGACTCACGAACCAAGTACGGGCAAACGGCGACGGTGACCTCCGAGATGACGTCACAAGGCTCGCTGACGGGCTTAAAGCGAGTATACGAGAGCTCATTTCTAATCTTTACCCAGTGGCACATTGGAAGAAGTGTAACTCTGTGGCCGTCGTTCTGTATTAATGAAACAGTTACGTATTCTGTCTTGTGTTAGTGCCTTTTCACTAATGCTAAAACCTCAGATATTCATATTCCCTTGCCTGTACGCAAACTCAGTTTCGTGGCAAGTATGATCCGCCCGAGCGAACTACGATCTCTAGAACAGCGTCAACACTCCGACGTTTCCGCAGAAACGTAAAATAAATCGCTTTATGTGACTGGTTGTGGCATATGCACGAAGCAGCTGCCCCAAGTCATTTTTAAGTCGCAAGGATATTCTCTGGTCTTACAAGCTATAGTGATAAATCTCTAATGAACTCAATGTTGAAGAGATGTTAAAGTTTCACAGTACTTCTTTTCTTTGCAATTACCTGTCCGAGAGCAACCCTCATACGTCCCAGCGTGACCCTCATATGTCGTAAATTCTCAACGACAGCTAGGCATTACGTTACCGATGCTCAGTCCATATGAAAAAGACATGGAGAGGATGTCTGCAGTTCTACATCTACGTCTACATCAATACTCCGCAAGCCACCTGACGGTGTGTGGCGGAGGGTACCTTGAGTACCTCTATCGGTTCTCCCTTCTATTCCAGTCTCGTATTGTTAGTGGAAAAAAGATTGTCGGTATGCCTCTGTGTGGGCTCTGATCTCTCTGATTTTATCGTCATGGTCTCTTCGCGAGATATACGTATGAGGGAGCAGTATACTGCTTGACTCTTCGGTAAAGGTATGTTCTCGAAAGTTTAACAAAAGCCCGTACCGAGCTACTGAGCGTCTCTCCTGCAGAGTCTTCCACTGGAGTTTATCTATCATCTCCGTAACGCTTTCGCGATTACTAAACGATCCTGTAATGAAGCGCGCTGCTCTCCGTTGGATCTTCTCTATCTCTTCTATCAACCCTATCTGGTACGGATCCCACACTGCTGAGCAGTATTCAAGCAGTGCGCGAACAAGCGTACTGTAACCTTATGATTCTTCCAATCAATCTCAGTCTGGCATCTGCTTTACCGACGATCAACTTTATTTGATCATTCCATTTTGAATCACTCCTAATGCGTACTTCCAGATAATTCATCGAAATAACTACTTCCAGTTGCTGACCTGCTATATTGTAGCTAAATGATAAGGGATCATTCTTTCTATGTATTCGCAGCACATTACACTTGTCTACATTGAGATTCAATTGCCATTCCCTGCACCATGCGTCAATTCGCTGCAGATCCTCCTGCATTTCAGTACAATTTTCCATTGTTACAACCTCTCGATATACCACAGCATCATCGGCAAAAAGCCTCAGTGAACTTCCGATGTCATCCACAAGGCCATTTATGTATATTGCCAATAGCAACGATCCTACGACACTCCCCTGCGGAACACCCGAAATCACTCTTACTTCGGAAGACGTCTCTCCATTGAGAATGACATGCTGCGTTGTGTTATCTAGCAGCTCGTCAATCCAATTACACAATTGGTCTGATAGTCCATATGCTCCTTTGTACTTTAGAAGCTCGCCGCACAAGACTTGCTCAATAAAAATCTCATAGCGCTTATTATATTCGTAGCGCATCCTGCTTTTTAAGCACTGTCTCGTGTATAAATATAACAAGACTGTATCAACCAACGTTAAGAGAGCAAGATATATAATGAGCATAAAAGAGCGTAAGCACGACTATTGTTACTCAGTAGCCGAATGTCTGTTTCGTGACCGGTGCCTGTTTAGTATCAATCTTACTTGCCTAATCCCTTACAGCGAACTATGTTCCGGATGAGGATCTCGTAAAGGCACTGTGAGAAGACAAGTACACAACTTCAAAGAACATCCAGATGATCAGAATCAATCTCAAAAACAGAATAGTAGAACGTCATACATCGACGATAGGCAATGAAAACCTCGTAACTCCGTATGTCGGTGAAAACTCATTGTTCCAGTAACCCGTAACTCCATAGTCAAAGAAATGCTTGAAAGTACACCAATTTCTCTAATCTGTCAATAATTAGGTTTCTACTATACAGTTAAACATGTAGCAACTTTCTCTATCATTTTATATTATTTGTTAAGAAACCTTTTTGATTCACCTGCAAAATTTAACAAAATGGAGTTACTAGGTTTTCATTGCATACCATCAATGTGTTGCGTCAAACTGTCTCTTCTGCTTGTAGTACTTTTGATGACGATCGCGCCGGCCGCGGTGGTCTCGCGGTTCTAGGCGCTCAGTCCGAAACCGTGGGACTGCTGCGGTCGCAGGTTCGAATCCTGCCTCGGGCATGGATGTGTGTGATGTCTTTAGGTTAGTTAGGTTTAAGTGGTTCTAAGTTCTAGGGGACTGATGACCACAGCAGTTGAGTCCCACAGTGCTCAGAGCCATTTGAACCATTTTTTTTTTATGACGATCGCCACTGTAATGAAGAAGCAAATAACAAACGAGGAATGTTTCTCTGAACTAGAGCGCTGCCGACAGGCAAAGTTTGTGTGTCACGGTTATATATCAGCAGAGGAATATGAAGTCTAGTAGAACTTACACATAAAGTAATTTGCGTACAAAAAATGGAAGAAAAAGTTGTAGTTGCAAATGATAAGCCGCCGACTATGATTTACATATTCTGTAGTTTACTTACAACTACATGTACGCCTCACTTTTGTTTGCAACCCTTTAACTGAAAGCTCTTTCATAATATTGACTGAAGCATTCACTTATTCCTTTTTGTACCTGTGTCAGCGCCGTTCTTTGCTTTTCGTCGGGCTACAATTTCACGTGTAGCTTAGCTTGTAATTTCTTTTCAACGTCCAGTATCCGAATTTACTTCATTTTTACGTGTTTTTGTGAGTGAGTTTATCTTATTTGGTACTGGTTACTTTTAATGCCGAGAAACCTGTCTATCTCGATGTACGCGGCATGTCCCGTTATTTTGCCAAAGTCGGTGTGGGCTGATTACACTGTGTGTACATATATTTTCGTTATCAGTGTAGATGCAGAAACGAGATCAGCTGTATCATGGGCTGAAAGTCATAAGCGATAAGATAAGATAACTTCCCCGGGCAATATGTTCTCTCTCTCTCCTATAGGCTAATTCCGTCTACGACTTCTGAATTCACTTCATGGTAAGAAGAACTACATAAAGTGTCACCAGAACACGCACACCTTGCAGCTCTTGAATAGAGGAGTAGAGGGACAACTCTTGTGATCCCGTTATAAAATATTAATTTCAGTATTTAAGTTCGTTTCATTACATTTCTTACAACTCGAGTTATCAAATTATACTCAACGAAGAAAGAGTCGTAGGTTTTTATTCAGTACCAGAGCCATGAATGCATACTTGGATACACTTGGATACTGATACATTGATAATTCTGGTAGAAATTTTTGAATCAAACCAGATAAAAAATTACAAGCTTTATTACATATTACGTAATTGTTCATTTGATATTGTGTCTCCGCTAGACGTCTTTGAGTTCAAACAATAAAATGCAGAATTACAGACTCACAATCCACCACGGTTACTGGCTGGCTGAACAATATATCGGTTTATGCACGACAGTGCGATTTACAGTGGGTCATATTTCGGATTCTATTGGTCACAGAGATAAGTGATCAAATGTTTTGGACAGCCACTGGCCAAGAGACCATTTGCACGTCTAAAGGAAGAACGGACATGTTGTAGCGACCGTGTCGTACAGGTTAAAAAATTAAAAATTTCACACGTTCTCCATCACAAGCAAATTGAGCAAATAGGCTGGCTCTTTTGCGTTAGGTGTGATCTAGGATGTTCCTTAGACAGCTTATAAAACTGTCATTTGTTCATGAGCGTTTCCTGATAAAACCTAGAAAAACCATGATTTTTGGGTACCGCATGTACTAGTTGTGGGGATGTCCACTTCTATAATTTCTATTCATGGCAAAACGTCGAAATTTTTACCATGTATCCTTAAGATGGTATTCTCGGGAACCTTCGAAATCTTTTTACGTATCATTATCCGTTACCGAGACCTAGAACTTCAAAGCTACTGAACTTATGCGTTGGCCGCAGTTATTTGAATAACTAACCAGAGAAAATTTCTCGAATTTTAGCTGTACATTCTTTAGAAATGCCGTTTTCCCACTGTCAACAATCTTTTTTTGGGTACGAAAATTGCCAATTGTGGTGCTGGGCACTTCTATAATTTCCATTCATGGCACATCGTTAAAATTTTTACCATATGATTCCTGAAATAATGTTCTCTGGGAACGCAGAAAAAGTTATTTCGATGTCATTATCCGTTGACGTACTTACGCACGTAAAATGTGCACGTAATATCCGCTCTGAGGCGTCAATGTAGTTTTAATTTACGTAGTGAAAATATGGCAAGGCTTCTGGAGTGATCGTAAGATTTCTGAGGTCAGCAAGCTATGTGTTTAGTCGCAATTTTTTTTCACCAAATAAGCTTTATATCGTTGTCTCTGTATAGTAGACAATCCATGCCAATACATGCTTTCTTCACCTTAAAAGTTTTCAGTGGTACGACCGGGCGATATGAGTTGCTTAGAAGGAATTATTTTTTCATATTAGATTCTCTGTATTTGCAAATCAAACGTAACATTTTTTTGTTATATTATAGGTGTAGTCGAAAAATGTTGTGCGTTTTTACTTAAAGTGAGTTTGCGTGGGATGCGAGACGATTTTATTTTAGCCTAAAATTATGTTTAACTTATTTGTTGTTTATATGCATCACAGAACGGAAATCTGTCGAAGTATATAAATAAACTGTGGAAACTTTATTGAGCTAGAGAATTCGTTTTACGTAAGCAGCACACACTGTTGTAACAGGGAGAAGAAGAGAACCAGGTGAAAAATGCTACTTTCTGAGCACAAAGAAGGCGAATATGCTTTTCTTCAAAAGATTCTCACAGAAAAGTGGGGAACCGGCTGCCTCAGTCCTCATTCCGCCTTCCTCGATAAGCATTTTGGCATGCGAACATATCCGCGCTTTTTGTGCTGAAAGAGAGTAGCAGAGAGACAGTGACGATGGAAGAGAGGGGGTACAGTGCCAGTAGGAGAGAAATAGAGAGAGGAGACAGTGATGGTGGAAGAGAGAAGGAGAAAGTGAAAGAGAGATGGATGAAGACAACAGCAGCGGGAGCCAAAGACAGAGAGAGAGAGAGAGAGAGAGAGAGAGAGAGAGAGTGGCAATAAGTCCACATTTTCGTGTTTCTTAGTAATATCTGGTCATACAATTACAGATGACATGCTGTTCTCGAAGAAACGGCAACGAAACACAAAAAGGATACCGGAAAAACGGCAATAAACGTAGAAACTGTGTTGTGACTTAAAAGTAAATAAGGTGTTAGAAAACTGTTTACACAATACAGTATCTGGAACCAAACAGTACACATGTCACTGACGATGGCGATACTATCGCTCAATCTAGTCTGGGAAATAACGTGATTTGCTGTGGCCGAGCGGTTCTAGGCGCTGCAGTCCGGAACCGCGCTGCTGCTACGGTTGCAGGTTCGAATCCTGCCTCGCACATGGATGTGTGTGATGTCCTTGGGTTAGTTATGTTTACTTAGTTGTAACTCTAGGGGACAGATGACCTTAGATGTTATGTCCCACAATGCTTAGAGTCATTTGAAAAGGGTTTTGCATCATGGCGACCGTCAATCGCATATTGCTTTTGTATGTAAATATAGACCAAAGGAAGAGTCTCAAGATACAATGAGAGGTTAAGAAAGTAATTGTTCAGTCAATCAAATCATGTACGAGTCCTGTTGTAAGTCGGTTGTGGGTCGATGAATGTAACCTGTATTTCAATAAAAATTGCCGCAGTCTTTAAGCACGTCTTCCCTTAGCACATTAATATCAAAATTGAGTGTGTAGCAATGTTCATCTTACTTAGGACGAAGCAAAGAGGATCACGTCACAGGTCCCTCTCACTTTAATTATCGCCCTCTCCGCGCCTTCGTTTCCTTTGCCACACGTGTGTACTCTAGGTGACTACCTTACACAACTGTAAAATGTTCAAAATACTCACAACTGAGCCATCATATTTTGAGAGGTGATAGTATGGATCAAAACAGGAAAATAAGACTAGTAACTATGGGCTCTAAAATGCATAACTTAAGAGCTATTGCACTTGTTCATCTTGTTATTGTGAAACACATGTCTTCTGATGCAAGCTCTTCGCCATTAGAAATGGCCTACGGAATGCAGTTAACAACTCAGGACCCATTTCTCTGTCATTGTTCATGGATACAGCATGCAGTAAACAACCTGTCAGTATTATTACTGTAAACCGTTTTCACAGTTCTGGGCAATCGCATTACAGACATTAGATTAACGAAACCAGTTTGGGTTTTGATAAACATGTGAAATGCTTTTACAGTGCAGTTTTATGTTTGCGGTTGCCAGCATGGTGGACGATTATTACACATTGGAAACGGCAAATGTGATCTTCTGTTATGGTCTGGCAAATCGAAGCAACCGTAGAGCCCGTCTCCTGTACACTGAAAAAAAAAATGGAATGGAAAAAGTTGGAGTTTTTCAGAGAATACTTAATGCCCTGAGACCTCTGACAGCAACGTGCAGCTTCTTTAGCGATGGGTTACAAGTTCGAGTTGTATGTAACAGCAAGCACATTACATGAGAAACTCTGCCGCTTCACAGCAACAAGATAATGTGTTCTCATTTGTTTACTCATTTTTTCACTGCATTCTTTAGGTCGTGCATAACAGCAAAGGGTTTGCAGTAGGAGAGACGTATTACACAGCAGCGAAGATGAACAAATGCTCATACGAGGGTAAGTCAGTTACTATCCGTAATTTAGTTATATTTTTGTTTATTTTGATAGTACTTTCGTTTTACGTTGATGACGCATGCTTTGTTCATTTGTTGTTATATATTTGCAATTATCAAGCTGCTAGGTTAGTTTCGTTATTGCTTCCGTGCTGTTAATCATGGCTGCTGCGCTGTCTGTTTGCACCAAAGAAGAGCAACGTTCAGTGATCCGCTTTTTGTGGTCGGAAGGCGTGTCAGAGGCCGAAATTCATCGAAGACTTTCGGTACAGTACGGGAACAGTGTCTTGCCACAACGGAGTGTCTACGAATGGATTAAAAACTCCGAAATGGTCGCACAAGCGTTACGCACGATGAAGGAGCCGGACGACCGTTTACCGCCGCAAATGAAGAAACCATTGAGCGTCGACGTGAAATGATTCTCTTGGACATACGATTAACTATTGATGAAGTGGCACATCGTCTGCAAATTAGGCACGGTTCTGCCTACGAAATCATCCACAACAGACTTGGGTTTCATAAAGTTAGTGGAACATGGGTCCCAAAGCAAGTCACACAGTTGTGTAAACAAACGCGCTTGTACATCCGAAAAAAAAAAAATTGGATCGCTGTGGTAACGAAGGGGACAACTTCTTAGAGAGGATCATTACTGGTGACGAAACATGGATCTATCATTAAGAGCCGGAGAGTAAACGGCAGAGTATGGAATGGAAACATCCAAATTCGCCGTCTAAGTAAATGTTCAAGACTCAACCGTCCTCGGGAAAACTGATGCTTACGGTTTTTTGGGACGCACAAGGTCCAGTACTGGAACATTATGGGGAAAGAAATGAAATGAAATGACTCTGAGCACTATGGGACTTAACATCTGTGGTCATGAGTCCCCTATAACTTAGAGCTTCTGAAACCTAACTAACCTAAGCACATCACACACATCCATGCCCGAGGCAGGATTCGAACCTGTGACCGTAGCAGTCGCGCGGTTCCGGACTGAGCGCCTAGAACCGCTAGACCACCGCGGTCGGCTATGGGGAAAGAGGCACAACAATAAACAGTGTACTTTACAGTGAGATGCTTACTGCCAGGCTAAAGCCTGCAATTCGAAGCAAACACCGAGGATTGCTGTCAAAAACGTTGTGTTGTTGCACGTGAAGGCCCGTCCGCCTACTGCTGCCCACACTGCTGAAACGCTGCAGAAACTCAAATTTGAAGTACTGGATCATCCTCTATACAGTCCCGATCTTGCCCTTCTGACTATTACTTGTCTGGTCCACTCAAGCAGGCATTAATGGACCGTCGATTTGCCTCGGACGAAGCAATGAAAGAAGCGGTGCGTTCCTGGCTCGCAGCTCAACCGAGAACCTTCTTTTATGACGACATCAGGAAGCTTGTACAACGACGGACTAAGTGCGTTGAAACGCAAGGAGACTATGTCGAAAAATGAAGTATTTGTAAGTTTCCTATTTTATTTCAATAAAATTTTATAACTACTTTGAGGATAATAATTCACTTACCCTTGTAGCTCTTAAGGTATGCATGTTGGAGCCTGTTTACTGGACAAATTTGTCTTGTTTTGGTCCACACTACCGGCTCTAAAAATACTGAATACCCTTTCTTTAACAAGTTATATAGATATAAAGAATGCTGATCTAATACGACGCTCTTCTTAAGCGTTTCCAAAAACGCGAGTTCATTGAGCTTGTTGAGTACCTTACGAGTACGCCCGTTGCCGAGCAGCACTGTTAGCGCACACCAGCTAAAGGCAGAGCTAAATACGTGATGTAACAGGTGTAAGTTTAGATACTTTTGTATGCGCTACTGTAATATGTACACACATCAGTGTGCTGGTTGTTTCTTTTAGTGCATCAAACAATTTTTCAAAAACGCATCACAAACATTATGAAGTGATGCTTTCTGCACGGTCAAAGTGCACCACTAAGTGGACTACGCCTGGCAGTAGAGACTAATCGTTTTTGCGTTCAAGAATCCACACTCCAGCACCTGACCTGCTGCTCAGGGTAAAATAAGCATTAATGGCTTGCTCGTGTCACATGTACGTGACGGTACTAACCGACCTAAAAGCGTACACCTTGTAATGGTTACAATTATTAGTCTTCAAATGACGTAAGTACTAACTTGATTTTGTTTAGTATACACTCCTCAGTCATCAATAGAAATATTTGAACTTATACCCACTACACCCTGTTATGCTCGTACCGTGTTTGAGTACCGTTTTTCACTAAACAGTCCCATCAATACAACAAATTACATTTCTTTGGAAAGGAAGAACATGGCCATGTGGTACATTCATGGTGAGGTATACACGAAGTACAATAACAAATCATTGTGAATTAACGTTAATTTATCGATCGGCTCATGTGTGTACCGCAAATACAATGTACCTTATTCAGAGTGGGGTAGGGCTCCAGTGCGATACATGCATACTGCTCACTGTAATAGGCAAGCGTGATGAGATGTACATTAATTTTTCAGTACATTCATTCCTGAATCGCAAATACGGAGCACTTTTCTCAAAGCAACGTTAGTTTCAATGAGATAACAAAATTTTTTAATGAAATGAACATTTATTTATTCATAATTCATGCTTATATCACCAATACAGTGTATATTGCACGAAGAAAGTGTGGCACAGTATGACTTCACTTCGATATGCCCAT
Organism: Schistocerca gregaria; assembly: GCF_023897955.1. NCBI lineage: Eukaryota > Metazoa > Arthropoda > Insecta > Orthoptera > Acrididae > Schistocerca > Schistocerca gregaria. Next base: position 202,585,025 of record NC_064926.1, read on the forward strand.
ACATGTATCGATAAACAAATGTTTATTACATCACCATTCATTGTCATAGTTTGCCACGTGCATACCATAGTAGTTACCTTTATTATTATTGTTGTTGTTATAATAATAATTATTATTATTTTTTTATTAATACTTCCCGAAGAAATGTGACCTGTTGTAGCAATACAAATTTTTGACGGAAGATTAGGGAAAACAGGGAAATGAAGTGACGTGAATCAGTATGCCTATTCCGCTGTCTTAACCGGCTGCACTAAGGCCGCTACATGACTACGGTCGCTTTCGTATGGTACTTAATAGGCTCGTAAAAAATTGATCCCTGACTTGTCGAAAACATTTGAGAAAGTTGGTGAGGTATAATCGAAGTATAGTAACAAATCATTGTAAATTAACGTTAATATATCGATCCGCTCATGTGTGTACCGCAAATATAATGTACCTTATTCAAAGTGGGGTAGGGCTTCAATGCGATATATGCATACTGCCCATTGTAATAAGAATTCGAGATTAAATGTACGTTTATTTGTCAATAAACTCATTCGTGAATCGCAAATACAGTGCAACTTACACAAAGCAGTGTATGACTTCAATGAGATAAAAAAAAATGTTAATTAAATGAACACGTATTTGTCCATGATAATTTATTGCCAATTCACCAATATAGAGTATATTACACGACAAAGATGTGGCATGGTAGAGACTTCACTTCGATATGCCCATAAATGTATCGATAAATAAATGTTTATTACATCACAATCCATTCTTATAGTTAGCCATGTGCATACCACTGTAATTATCTTTATTATTATTATTATTATTATTGATACTTTCCGAAGAAATATGACCTGTTGCAGCAATACAAATGTTTGACGGAAGATTAGGAAAAACACGAAAATGACGTGATGTGAATCAGCATACCTATTCTGCTGTCTTAACTGGCTGAACTGAGGCCACTACCCGACTACGGTGGCTTTCGTATGGTATTTAATAGGCTTGTAAAAATTTGATCCCTGACTTGTCGAAAACGTTTGAGATGCAGATCAGACGATATCAGTTCGAAATACACCCGTGCGAAAGATGAACAAAACTGGTAACCTATTGGATACATGTATCCTTTGTAAGTCAAGCCGTCAGTTGTTGCTCAGACACTTTCTTGCCAGCATGTTCCCGCCGAGCTGAGCTTTGTCTGATGGAAATTAACGCTAAGCTCTTAGACTCATAAGAAGTTACACGTTAGTGTCAGCTGTTGTAGTACTTTTATATGTACTGTGATTAGGTCTTTTGCTGTTAGTCTTCAGGATGTGGTGACGAAAAATGAGATGTTCTAATGGTTCAAATGGCTCTGAGCATTATGGGACGTAACATCTGAGGTCACCAGTCGCCTAGAACTTAAAACTACTTAAACCTAACTAACCTAAGACATCACACACATCCATTCCCGAAGCAGGATTCGAACCTGCGACCGCAGCGGCCGCCCGGTTCCGGACTGAAGCGCCAAGAACTGCTCGGCCACAGCGGCCGGCAGATGTTCTAAAATCAGGCTCCAACATATGGGCAAATTTGAAATTCTGTGTTGCTTTTCAACTTTAATCTTTCAGTTTGCTATTTGTCACGTGTTCATTAATTCGCATACTTGTCGTCGTATGGTTACTACAAAGATGTTAAGCTATGCGTTGTATCGATTGCCAGTAGCTTGTTACGTGAGAGGGAGTCCGTGAGTTTACAGTACGTATGCTTTGGGATTTCGTTGAATGGGCCAATCAGATCGCAACTAGTCGTGCACGAAACGCTGGACTCAATTTTTGAGTAGATTACTTTTTTGTTACGCCGGGCAGAGAAAAAACGTGTTCGCTGTCGAATGCCGCATGTTGCTGGACGCTAGTGAGCAGAAAATTTACACTTGTTGTGCGATGTTGTCTATCATTCACGAAGTCCGTGTCGGCCATGCTTAGCTATTTTGATTATGTAGCTTTAAAGAGATACGTAAGTCTCTTTGTGAGGCGACTTCATTTGAAGGCTCGGTACAGAACCTACTTGCTATTAAGCCATCAAAAGGTCAGTACTGTCAGTGGAGTCACTTTTTTCTATTAGCGAATCTCTGTAAATGCTTTGCGGTCTTGTAACAAACTATTTGTGTAGGAGACCGAATAACAGAGTTGAGCGGTTTTTTCTACACTCCAACTATCGCCACAGATACTACGTAGTTCAAGCAGCCTAGGCCGACCGCTGTGGCCTAGCGGTTCTAGGCGTTTCAGTCCGGAACCACGCGGCTGCTACGGTCGCAGGTTCGAATCCTGCCTCGGGCATGGATGTGTGTGATGTCCTTAGGTTAGTTAGGTTTAAGTAGTTCTAAGTTCTAGGGAACTGATGACCTCAGATGTTAAGTCCCATAGTGCTTAGAGCCATTTGAATTAAGCAGCCTAGTGCGTAAGGTGTAGCGAATGCAGAGAAGCTGTTACTCCGATTGTTTCTTTTATGAGGTATTGGTTGGAACAGCACTGGACTTGTTACGTCCTATTACGTCGTGATGACTGGAATGCTGTGTGTGCAAAGATGGCAGTCCGACGTCACACTGAAACCTTTTAAGTTCGTCTGCATAACATGATAACATCAGCTTCTACGAACGTTAGACTAATCTGCTTGACTTTTATTCGTTTGCCAAATGTTGCCACTATCGCCCTCGATCTAGAGAATCTAGTTACATTTACAGCGACGAGTGTGTAAGCTGCTGACGTTAAGGGGAGTAACATCCACTGTATCGAACCTTTATTTGCTCGGCGCAGGCAGCCAGGCCTTCTTCCATTCACATATGGAAGCAAAATGCAGGAAGGATAAACTGTCTAGGAATGCAATATTCGCACAACGCTCCTCTGCTGATACTACTTGCACACTGAATCTGCTTCGTGGTGACGTGTGTGTTGTGCGTAACTGCTGTTAAAATGTGAGATTCATTTCTTTCATCTATTGTTGGTGCACTACTTTCTTCACACTTACAGGATCTCGGGGTTCTTTTTATAATGGTTGCAAAGACAAATCATGCGGCCTTGGCACTATCAGGTGATCTGCCATCACACAACACTGTGACTGCTCTAACAGTTTGGCGATATTCACCTAAAATTTTCCTGGCCGTCATATACGTTGTGCATTTCTGAACAGTTTGTCTAACCTCTACAACAACAGAGCACAGACTGACTGGCTCGAAACACACAGATAAACAGATGAATTGTGCGTGATTTATGCGTCTGTGTATATATCATACAATAGGATAGATATTTTTCATTATTTGACCTTCAGCACGAGTAAACTATTTAGTCTGCAACAACTGTACTATTTCACAATTAACAATTACAAGAAGTTGAATGATTTTTGAACACAGGTGTGAACATATTTCTTTAAAGTAACGGAACAATGTTTCTTCACTACTACAAAAAGGGAACCTCGCTTTAATTTATGAAAACAGAAGTGATACTTAAGTTTTTTCTATAAAAAAATGTTTAAAACAGTTTTTGTCCCAAACTGCGCTGTTGCACTAAGTAATGGAGTGAATGTTATGAATTTTGAAGTGAGTTCAGCTACTCTAAGCAAATACTGAAATGCTCTCTGTGTCTGGTGTAATGACCAAAGAAGCCCATGTCGGCAAGTTCTCACGGTCTAGTGGGTACTATGGGGAATAATTCTGCATGGTGCATTACTGAGAAAGGTTTAGCCTTTCGAAAGGGCCTGGAGGTAGGAAGTACCGTTCTTATCCATTCTCCATGTTACTGAAGTGTATGGAGCCCCTCAGCAAAATGCAACATCTATGTGACCTAAAAAGTGTATAACTGAGGTGTGTGTACCAAACTAGTTTACTGACGAACTCTTCAGGCACACACTGTATCCAGTTAGTATCACCTGGATGGTTCCTCTAAACAGAACTCCATTATCTACTAAGCAATGCTACTGATGATTCATCTGCTCTCTATCTCACTACAGTATCTTGATTTCTTTGAGACAGGATTTTTATCCTGCTCCCATACAATGTCCGAGAGACATTCGCCAACAAAATTTTCAAAGCTAACTGACCATAGACACATACAGTCAAAAGTAATCTCTCTTAGTTCGCTGTCACAACCCCAGGTTAAGCGAACCAATGCCCAAGATAGTGCAGTAACACCAATATCAACGTTCCCCAGCATGTAGACAATTCAGAACCTGCATTCTTGCAAGTAAAAAGAACAGTTGACCAGATGCTCATGTGTGTGCTTGGTCATCTTGAAAAACAGTTGCGCCTTGTGGTCACTGTATACCTTTATGTTCCTTCCAAACAGGTAATAATAAAATTTTGTAAATCCCTAGATAATTGCTGAAACCTCTATCACAAAGTAACTCCTCCCAGATTTCCTGAAAATATGGACTCCGTTTTGCTCCACTTCCTGTAACAAATGTGCTCCTAAACCAGTCCATGAAGAATCGGAGTATGAGCACAATTTCTTGCTTCAATCAGAGTGGAAAAGTGGGGGATCACACACTACTTTCTACTTAACAGCATCACAGTCCTGCTGTGCTTGCTGTATCCTTCCCAAGGCAAATGCTTCCCTGTCAACTGGCACAATAGAGAAGGGATAACCGATTTCTTGGCCAAAAGCAGATGTCTGTTCGTCCTAAAAATGAACATACTTGTCACATTGTTTTCGGCGTAGGATAGTTCTTGATAGGTTTCAGTTTGTTGGGCTCCAGATAGATGCCTTCTGTTGAAATGGTTTAACTTGATAAATCGATTTCGTTGTTACAAAAATTGATTTTGCCAGGTTCAGCCTCACTTTGTGTTCCTGAAAGTCTATTAACAACAGATATAACATTCCATTGTGAATTCACCACGGTTATTTCGCGATTAGCCAAACATCAACATAAATCATCGCCTTTTATATCAACTCTATGAGAAACATGGTACTAAGCCCCATAATGGCTTGTGGCTGGTGGCAATTTTAAATCAAATGATAACCTCTGACAACACTACCTGTCGCACAAAAAGGCCATGAACTGTTGACTTGCTGAATGTAGCTTCACCTGCCAGTAACTACGTACGTGGTCTATGGCTACGAGTACCCAAACTCCATAGAAACGTTGAAGTAGTTTGTCGAATGTTTCTAGTTTATCAGTCTCCATTTCTATAGTGGTGTTTGATGTCTGGAGTCAAGTGCTAAACAAGTGGACTGGTCTTTTTTAGGGACACAATGAAAGGAGTTGTTACACAAACTCAACTCTCCCTGTATAACACTTCGATCAAGCGTCAGATTTCTTTCTAAATTTGTTCTTTGTAAACAACAGATATGGCATACGAAAGGGCAAAAAATGGATAGCGTTCTCTCACTCAGAATCTGTGATGAGGGTGGGATTGTGAACAGAGTCTCCGAGAGTACCTACGTCTGGGTATCCTTTAGTTTGCTCCTCTCACCAAATGAAATGTCGTGTGACGAGGGCCTCCCGTCGGGTAGACCGTTCGCCTGGTGCAAGTCTTTCGATTTGACGCCACTTCGGCGACTTGCGCGTCGATGGGGATGAAATGATGATGATTAGGACAACACAACACCCAGTCCCTGAGCGGAGAAAATCTCCGACCCAGCAGGGAATCGAACCTGGGCCCTTTGGATTGACAGTCTGTCGCGCTGACCACTCAGCTACCAGGGGCGGACCTCTCACCAAATGACTTGATACGAAGTAATCTATTGTCGATCACCTGCTCCATTTCCTCAGCCCAGTACCTCTGATAACATGTATTTACTTCAGAAACGTTTGTGACCACAAGTCCTAATGCACAGATCACCTTTTCACTACTCTTGTCTAAGTAATAATCGAACTCCAATTTGACAATACTAATCTCTACTTTGGCCAACACAGAGGTCTTGGCAAGATATATTACCACCTGGAAATGATTTAGAAAATCAACCTCTGAGGCAGGACAACTAGAAACTTGATATGTAAAAAATGCGACTGGCGTACAAATTCACTTGAAGTCTGCTTCTTTACCTCAGTACTCTTCCCACTCGGTACCCCACGTATTCTTACCCTCTGCATTGCCGAGACCAGCCACGACTTTTCCGTAGAGCATGACTTAGAGGTATTTGGTAAGTCACAAAGAGCTAATTACCAGTGTCCAAAATGTACTGAATACATTTGTCTCTGATTCTATTGATGAGTATCAGATGGCCAATACAACCTTCTTCTGCCAAGGTTGCTGTGAGTTCTTTAAAATTTACATATAAAGACATGGGCTCATTTATATTTGCACTGAGACTGCCCACTGCGGATGTGCCCAGCCAGTTCTTTGACAGGTCATTTTCTTCCCCATTGCGATCTTTACTACACAGATGTGCAATTCAAATTCCTACAATGTATGAATGCTCACGATTGGATCTTGCCTTCTGTCTCCCAAAGTTTTGTCTCACGTGGTTATTCCATGGAGACCAGTGACCCTCTCAAAGTTCCTGTTTAGCCATGGTGGCTGTCATGATTGTCACTGACTATTATCTGGCACCCTTCACTCTTGTCACCATTTGTGCTGACTTGCATACTGGTTTCTCCATAGCATCTCTGTAATGTGGTTTATTGGACTCTGACAGACTGAACTTCCATATGCGTCAAACGTTATAATATTGAGCCTCATATGGGCTTGGATACTCTTTGACCAGTATTCTTACAAAATGTAACATTTGAATCAGTATGTGTTACACTCACATGCGGGTTGTGAGCACATTCCTGAGGTGGGTGCACACGAAGTTCATGTTTAAGACACATTATCAAATTGCTCAGTCCACATTCTAGGACGCTGGTTATCCGAAGAGTCAGGAAACAGTGAATATATTTCGATGGACACACAGTATCTCCTGCCCTTGTTATCACTGAAACTACACTGAGCTTCATATCCATCGACTCGCGAATGCGATGAAGTGTATTACACTCCTGGAAATTGAAATAATAACATCGTGAATTCATTGTCCCAGGAAGGGAAAACTTTATTGACACATTCCTGGGGTCAGATACATCACATGATCACACTGACAGAACCACAGGCACATAGACACAGGCAACAGAGCATGCACAATGTCGGCACTAGTACAGTGTATACCCACCTTTCGCAGGAATGCAGGCTGCTATTCTCCCATGGAGACGATCGTAGAGATGCTGGATGTAGTCCTGTGGAACGGCTTGCCATGCCATTTCTACCTGGCGCCTCAGTTGGACCAGCGTTCGTGCTGGACGTGCAGACCGCGTGAGACGACGCTTCATCCAGTCCCAAACATGCTCAATGGGGGACAGATCCGGAGATCTTGCTGGCCAGGGTAGTTGACTTACACCTTCTAGAGCACGTTGGGTGGCACGGGATACATGGGGACGTGCATTGTCCTGTTGGAACAGCAAGGTCCCTTGCCGGTCTAGGAATGGTAGAACGATGGGTTCGATGACGGTTTGGATATACCGTGCACTACTCAGTGTCCCCTCGACGATCACCAGAGGTGTACGGCCAGTGTAGGAGATCGCTCCCCACACCATGATGCCGGGTGTTGGCCCTGTGTGCCTCGGTCGTATGCAGTCCTGATTGTGGCGCTCACCTCCACGGCGCCAAACACGCATACGACCATCATTGGCACCAAGGCAGAAGCGACTCTCATCGCTGAAGACGACACGTCTCCATTCGTCCCTCCATTCACGCCTGTCGCGACACCACTGGAGGCGGGCTGCATGATGTTGGGGCGTGAGCGGAAGACGGCCTAACGGTGTGCGGGACCGTAGCCCAGCTTCATGGAGACGGTTGCGAATGGTCCTCGCCGATACCCCAGGAGCAACAGTGTCCCTAATTTGCTGGGAAGTGGCGGTGCGGTGCCCTACGGCACTGCCGTAGGATCCTACGGTCTTGGCGTGCATCCGTGCGTCGCTGCGGTCCGGTCCCAGGTCGACGGGCACGTGCACCTTCCGCCGACCACTGGCGACAACATCGATGTACTGTGGAGACCTCACGCCCCACGTGTTGGGCAATTCGGCGGTACGTCCACCCGGCCTCCCGCATGCCCACTATACGCCCTCGATCAAAGTCCGTCAACTGCACATGCGGTTCACGTCCACGCTGTCGCGGCATGCTACCAGTGTTAAAGACTGCGATGGAGCTCCGTATGCCACGGCAAACTGGCTGACACTGACGGCGGCGGTGCACAAATGCTGAGCAGCTAGCGCCATTCGACGGCCAACACTGCGGTTCCTGGTGTGTCCGCTGTGCCGTGCGTGTGATCATTGCTTGTACAGCCCTCTCGCAGTGTCCGGAGCAAGTATGGTGGGTGTGACACACCGGTGTCAATGTGTTCTTTTTTCCATTTCCAGGAGTGTATATGCAATGTAGCCTCTCTTTCAGGCCTTGCAACTCATGTGTTTCAAGGCATCCCACGCATCAGCAGGGTGCTGGAGGTGACACAGTAACTCATAGTCCGTAAGATTTATTTTCAATTTCTTTCTTTAAATTAGAGAAGTGATTGGACCCATTCAATCTGGTTAATATCAATAGGAAATTTGTAGTGCTAATCTGCAAACAAATCTGCAAATTTGTGGTAAGTTCCTATCGGACCAAACTGCTGAGGCCATCGGGCCTTACTCTAAGCACAACACACACACCCATGGGCGAGAGGACTCGAACCTCCGGCAAGGGAGCCGCGCGAACCATGGCAAGGAGCCTTAGACGCGCAGCTACCCCGCGCGGCTGCTAATCTGCCTTACATTACAGACCTAATAGTTCGATTGCTGTCGCGAACTCTTAGATTTCTCTGCGATCTTGCTGACTTCACGCATCACAGTTCTGGAATGCTTCCTCATGCCGTGCAAAGAGCTGACAGATACCTTGAACCAGTTGAGTCCGTTCTTTATTTACTTCCTGTAAGTTCTCATGCAGTCGCATCAGCTCGTTTGATGTGCTGTGCGCACCCAATGTCAGGTCATTCTCCAGGCCACACTATCAATCTTTGAGTAACTTGGCTAGTGCTGCTTGACTGTTGGTAATGGTTTTGACCTTCTCCCCAATTTCTTCTTGCCACAGTTCAACGAATATCCGAACTGATCTCAAATACTGTATGAGCTCGATTGGAGAGACATTTGGTGATCAAACTGGGCAAGGTAACATGTCGACACTCTGCAGAACATGTTGGGTTGCAACAGTGGTATGTGGGCTGGCACTATCTTGTTGGAAAACACCCCTGGAATGAATGGCAACACAGCAGGTCCAGTCACTGGATCCAAATACAGTTTTCCAGTCAGAGTGTGAGATAACCACAAGAGTGCTCCTGCTGCCATACGAAATCGCTCCCAGACCATAACTCCAGATGAACGTTCAGTGCGTCTAGAACTTATACAGGTTGGTTGCAGATCCTCAGCTGGCTTCCTAACTAACACACGGCCGTTACCGGCACAGGGGCAGAACCAGCTTTCTTTACAAAAGAAACACTTCCACCATGCCCTCTAAAGAGCTCTCGCTTGACACTATAGACGTCGCAGATGGCTGTGGTTTGGGGTCAGTGGAACGCACGCTACAGGTCGTCTGGCTCGGCGCTCTCCTTGAAGTAACCGATTTGTAACACTTCGTTGGGGCACTGCGGCGCCAAGTGCTGCTCAGATCACAGCTGCAGATGTAGTATGATGCGTCAGAGCCATACGCCGGACACGGTGGTCTTCTCCACAAAGGAACCTCCCCATCGCACCCCCCTCAGATTTAGGTATGATTTGGCACAGTGGATAGGCCTTGAAAAACTGAACACAGATCAATGGAGAAAACAGGAAGAAGTTGTGTGGAACTAAGAAAAAAAAAGCAAAACATACAAACTGACTAGTCCATGTGCAAGATAGGCAACATCATGGATAGCGTCAGCTCAGGAGCGCCGTGGTCCCGTGGTTAGCGTGAGCAGCTGCGGAACAAGAGGTCTTTGGTTCAAGTCTTCTCTCGAGTGATAACTTTACTTTCTTTATTTTCTCAAAGTTATGATCTGTTCGTTCGTTCATTGACGTCTCTGTTCACTGTAATAAGTTTAGTGTCTGTGTTTTGCGACAGCACCGCAAAACCGTGCGATTAGTAGACAAAGATACGTGCCTCTCCAATCGGAACCGAAAAAATTTGATCGGAAGGTCATAGGTCAACCGATTCCTCCACAGGAAAACACGTCTGATATATTCTATTCGTCACTGCTGACGGCATGTGCGACACATGACAGGAATATGTTGTCGACCCACCTAATTTGTACACTTGGCGAATGGGTAAAACGATTCTTCTACCTTGCCCGATTTAGGTTTTCTTGTGGATGTGATAATCACTCCCAAAAAAGTGATGAAAACATAAGAGTTTGTCACATAAACTGCAACAAATGAATGCAACAGTTTCACATCCGCACAGTTTTCCCTGTGCTCTGTCAAAGCATATGTTTAACATTTTCAAATTGTTTCGTTTAGGTGTAGCGTCCCCATACTACGGCACAGCTATCTCGCATCGGACGGACGGACAGGTAATAATTGTCTGAAAATAAAAACTTAAACTTTTCACTCGGGGCAAGACTTGAACAAACGACCTCTTCTTTCGGAGCTGCTCACGCTATCCACGGGACCACGGCGCTCCTGAGCTCACGCCCTCCTTGTTGTTACCTATCTTGCACATGTACTACTCAGTTTGTATATTTTGCTTATTTTTTTCATAGGTCCTCTTAACTTCTTCCTGTTTTCTCGTTTGATTTGTGTTCAGTTTTTCAAGGCCTATCCACTGTGCCAATTTATAACTAAATCTGAGGGGGGTGCGATGGGGAGGTTCCCTTGCCAGTAGCGCGACGTGACCGTCCTGAGGTGGCCATTGTTACCACCAGACCTGTACAGTGGCTGCATGCCTGCCAAGTCCTTCTGCAGTGTAGCAGAAGGAATATCCGGCTTCTCGTTGCTCTGTTACATGACCTCGTTCTAACTCTGTTAGGTGTTGATAATGGCATTTTTGTGACCTTAAAGGCATTGTTGAGTTACGTCAGTTCACTGTGTCCAATCTCAAAGTTAACGAACGCTCCCAGCCGCTACAGAGTATATTTAAAGCAAACTTGAGTTACATCGTCGTAAGGACGCTACTTATGCAACTGGCGCCAAGTCTGAAAAGACATGATCTTTCAGTTGCAGAAAGACGCCTACCAACGTTTGTTTGTGTCGCACAACTCCTTGCTATTGCGATTTTTTTTCGTCGAGATATGAGGTCTAGTTGGTGATGTTTTCTTGTTAGTGAAAACAGCAGCTCCATACATTAACTCGTTCTGGATATATCTGTGGTGCACTGTCGTAGCTGCCTCGCTCTGTGTTTCATCCCTCAGACAGACGTAAGTTAGTAGGTGGCAGCTTCGCGTATCTGTAATCTTGTGATGGGGTTACTGGCGATCCAGCAGCGCCAAAGGGAACTTGCAGGGGTCAGTATTTTCATATATCTTTCGAAGGCGACATGTTAGGATGGGTTCATACCTTCTTTGAGTGCCTCTGATATCTGCGGACGTTTCTTTCCTCCGATACCTAGTGCAAGAAACTTGCAAAAATGTTTCGCGGGAACGTAAAATATTCTCCTTATGGCTTTATTTTGCTGGCAGTATAGCTTCTGAAGGTGTATTTTGGCTGCAGTGCCCTGTATAGGACGAACATAGCCCATGATGGGCTCGGTGACCATTCTGTGTGCTTCCATTAGTAGAGATGTGATCCTATTAATCTGTGGGTATATTGAACTTACGGCCGCAGAAGTTTTCTTACAGACATCGTCCATGAGCGATCAAGGGCAACTCTGAGGTATTTTGCTGTTCAGGCACATTGTAACTGTACGCCGAAGACGACGATATTCCCTACGGCCCCACGGTAGCCTCTTCCATGGCAAGAAGGCTTGACTAATGGCAGAACTGAACGTACTGTGCTAATTTGGTGTCCTTTTGTACGGTGTCTGTAGGCCCTTACTATAACTTTTCACTTGGCACAGGTCGATAGGGCGAACAATCGATTGTAACGTGTTGCGAGAGCGAGTGTCGACATGCACCAGAGCTGGTTGGCGGGAATGGTGTGTGTGTGTGTGTGTGGAGGCCATTATCGAAATACAGGGTCTTTAACCGAGAAGGGTGTCACCATCACCGTGGTTAGACCCCTAAATAACAAATTAATACCGGGAAAGTCATCAAGTATCATTATGAAAGTGATCAGTGACGTTACTAGTGCCGATACTTAGTTTCGCGTCTACCGAGCCGGCCTAACCTTGGATTGCAGTGTTGGATTAGCGTGTGACGATAATGGAAAATGAAGAAAGCCTGTGCTGAGACTAGCCGTAATTAGATATGTATGACGAAGGCAGTGGCTGTCTCCTTTTTGTATTTTGAGAAGAATATAAGTTCGTAATGAGTAAAACTGTATTGGTGTTCCTTATTGCTAGACATTCAGTATTATAGTATTGAACAGTAAGAACTGGAAAGTAACAACTCCCGTAGCAGTCAATTCCGATTACCAGCCCCATTAGGTTCACGGTCATGTTAATAATAAATATTGGGCTGCTATTCGATCAGATCAGGTCGTGATAAAAACGGAGGTGATACACTTTGTTCGAGGTTCGTATAGGTGTCATGAAATCGTCTCTGTATCACTTGAGTCTATCTGCTTCTGACGAGGTGGCCGAGCGGTTCTAGGCGCTTCAGCCTGGAACCACTCGACCGCTACGGTCGCAAGTTCGAATCCTGTCTCGGGCATGGGTGTGTGTGATGCCCTTAGGTTAGTCAGGTTTAAGTAGTTCTAAGTTCTAAGGGACTGATGACCTCAGATGTTAAGTCCCATAGTGATCAGAGCCATTTGAACCATTTTTTGCTCCTGACTGTTAACGGTGTGCTGTCGGCGTAAAAGTACCTGCTGACTCGTTCAAAAGTCGGAAGATCAGCTATGAAAGCGCTGTAGAGAACAGGGTCCTCTACCGATGCGACACAGCTCGTGGTCTCGCAGCTGCGTTCAGCTTCTCGAGCACGGGGTACCGGGTTCGATTCCCGGCGGGGTCAAGGATTTTCACCTGCCTCGAGATGACTGGATGTTTGTGTTGTCCTCATCATTTAATCATAATTCATGAAAGTGGTGAGACTGGACTGAGCAAAGGTTGGGAATTTGTACGGCCGCTGATAACCGCACAGTTGAGCGCCCCACCAACCAAACATCATCATCATCATCATCTACCGACGCACGAGGCTCTCCAGCATCTACTTCTCTACCAGTAGTGTCGCTATTGCCTGTTGTCACGATTTACGGTGTAAGAGGTCCATGATTAAGGAATTTGTTGTTAGCGCACTCGAGCAGCTGCCTGCGATATGTAATCTATAATAGATCTGAGACCAAAGAGCAGTGTTGACTGCAGTAGGAACTGTGTGGTAGTAAGTTGTAGTAGTAGTAGCGAGCAATCTGGTGTATCGTGTTGGCTGGGCCGGTCGTGGTGGAGCGATGGCGGAGCCTGAGCGTTGTAGTATAAGGTAAAAGCAGCCTCGCGCGTATGTAGTATTGTTATATCATGTCCCATGTAAATGTGTCTAAAGAAATCTCTTAATAATCTTTCTGATAAAAAGTAACATTTGACAATCATTCATTTCAATTTAAAGAAGTTACTAATTTCTCCAATCCTTGGTCACCCGATTATTTAAAAGAAAAATCAGTTGTTTCTTTTTATACATGACAAATCTATCGGCCAGCATTGCACTGAGCTGGGCGAGAAAAGTTTAGTTTCATATAGGAGCAGATATATACGCGTTATCCGGCGACGTAATTGAGGTAAGATTTTTCAATTTATTCAGTATGATCTTTCAAGGCCATGACGCAGCACTGCCGACGTCCAAAATTTAGCAGGTTAAATTGACAGTCAATTATTGAAAGGTTATAAGTGAGTCACATTTTTTATTATTGACAGATTTGTCATTTTTTTATTGATAGGTTACGCAATTTTCCTGTTGGTAGGTTATACTGAATGTGAACGACATAATTATATTTTTTAGTGTTGAAAGGTTTAGGAATTTTTCTGTTTTGAGGTTACACTAAATGTGAATATTATTTATATTTTTTATACTTTGTGGGGAGGTTACACTTGTCGACAACTGGACAGGATCGTATTTTCTTTGTGAATTTCTGAGTAGTAGTCAGATATATATCTGCTCTTATCTACCTATATTAAATGTAGTTTACATCTGGCGCAACGCATTTACTAACTTGTCACTCTTTCTTTCACAGATCATCGGCAATTTACCGCTCTTTATTGTTATTGTATTTGTTCCATTTTCCTCTGTCTTTGTTTCATTTTGTGCTTAGCTTTGATTTGTGAAAATGCCGCGAAAAACTGCTAACAGTTCATCACGATGTGCATTGAGTGAAAAAGCCGACTCGAATAATTTGACCGATAATACTAGCGACACTCAGTGTAATAATGATAATCCTCTAATTTTAGATAATCAGTGCGTACCGACCACTAGTAATGATTTTAATCCTAGTGATGAGCAAACAAATTCAATTATGTCCACCGTAAATGTAACAATTGACGACGCGGTACGTTCCATTACAATGAACGCCTTCCAGTTTGACACGCCTGATTTGCAAAATATACGTAGCGAACAGATAATTGTTTCTAACGAAGGTGAACAATATACACAAAACATGTCGAGTTCATTTGATTCCGATGTAGTAACCAACAGTGCACATCCGATTGGCAAACCTTTTTGTGAATCAGACAATGACCAAATGGTTACCGGTACACAAAACATGACACATGCAAATACACCATCACACAGCACAGAGAATACAGCAGCTAATTTTGGCATGGATGGAGTTATGGCATTATTGCTACAACTTAATGAAAATCTCAAAAAAACAAATTAATGAAAATAATGAAAATCTCAAACAACAACTTAATGAAAATCTTAAACAACAACTAACTGGAAATCTCAAACATCAACTTAATGAAAATGTCAAACAGACAAATGAAAAACAAGACAACAATTTCAAACAACTTAATGAAAAACACGACAGGTCCTTCAAACAAATTAATGAAAACCTTGACACCTCTATTGAACAGCTTACTGAACAGATTACAGCCGCTGCGGAGCAATGTAGTGAAACAAAAAAACAATCACGTGAGGAAATTAAGGGCTGTGCCAGGAATAATAGTGAAGAGATACGCAATACACATGCAGCCACAACGAAATTACTTAGAGATGAAATTAGTGCAGTCGCTAAGCAATGTTCTGAAAATGCATCACAGTTACGCGACGAGTTTAAATTAATGTTGGCAGAACTTTCACACACACTGGACGCGAAAGTCGACAAGAAATTTGAACAACAAAACAGCCAAATTGACGAACGTTTTAATCACCACCTACAAAACAGTGAAACGCGTTACCGTAAATTCATACAGGAACAGAACAAAGTAAAGAAACAAGTCATGGAAACAATTACTGCACAGAGGCAGGAAGAAAAGCGTAAAATGTTTACGAAGGCAAAAACATACGTAGACAACAATATTGCTACAGTATCAGACAAAATCAAACAGTTGAACACCGAATTGCATGATGAAATCTCCGATCTTAAAACAAAAACAGACACACACACAGTAGACTTTCAGACAGTGACCAACAGACTTGAACAATTAGAATTAATACAGGATCCCGATGTCATCAAAGCAGACGTTAAGAAATTAAACAAAACCACACGTAAAATCAAAAAACAAATTAATGCTTATGATACTAAAAATCATGATCAGGTTAAAGCATTGACTGAAAAATTTGATGAATTGGCCAGTCGTATTGAGGTTATCGAAAATAACAACGACACTAAATCAGACGATACGTCACCAATTTCGTTCGATCAAACACCCGAATTCCAAAACTTACAGCAATCAGTGAGATAGGTTCGTCCAATAATACATTACTTAGAAAATTGTCATCTTTACAGCAAGAAGTGACAGAGATGAAAAATGTTTCAGCCTGTAACACGGCACAGCAGACGCCACATTCCGAACATTCCTCACATTCACACAGCCAGTATAACTTAGGTAGATTCCGAGCAGTCACAGACAATCAGATTATCATTCAATCCTGAACCTGTTCAGACATACAGAGACGATAATTTTGGTTACAAACACTTTCTATCCATTAGGAAATTTAAGGTATTTAAGAATGACAGAACACAAATACATCCTTTGGACTGGATACGACAGTTTGCTTTTGTATTTTCATCAGCTTGGCCTGTAACGCAGAAACTAGAATTGGCCTGGATACAACAATTAGTTTTTGAATTTTCACCAGCATTGCCTGTAACGCAGAAACTAAAATTTATTTGCAGCGCGTAAGAGACCTCAGGGGATTCATTACACTTCGATGAATATGTGCCGTATCCTTTATACCTATCAAAACAAGTCTTCAACTATCGATCTATCTAGAATTAGAAATGCCAAAGAAAACCTGATATGACACGTTTTTCCTGAAAGTGACAGTTTTCATTAGACGCTCCATGAATGACAACCACCGGAACTTTAATAACAGACAAAATTTTAATCATCATTATCCTCATAATTATCAGCAACAGCAAACACATTCTGGCAACAATAGAGGCTTTTCCCCACAACCGCATCAAAACCAGCCGGTTAACATACCTAACCAACACGTTGTCGACGGGACGTTAAACACTAACCACCACCACCACCTAACCAACAACGTAGTCTGCAAGGTCAACCAAGCTTCAATGTTTCGCCGCCTACACGTATAGCGTCGGCCACACCAAATAGTAACGCACAGCAACAAGGAAATCACTACCTACAGAAGACACATCATTTCAACTCGTATCGCAACGCGACGTATAGCAATGATTATTATGACAGCCGTAAAAGCAATGAGCACAGTTTTCAGCGTAACAGTCGGTCTTAGCAGCAGCAGAATCATCTCCAACAACAGATTATTATGTATGAACCAGACAGTCGGTATCATCCCGAACCTAATACGTCAGGAAGAAATAACAGAACAGTACAAATAGTCGAGATGCCCCAGCAACCTCCCGCAAACAACAGCAAGTCAGAAAGAATTTGACTAGATACAGTACAGACTGAATCTTCCAGCAACGTAAGCAATGCTTTTGACACACTGGCTCTTGTTCACGAAAATGTTATTACTTTTGACGACATCCGAGACACTCTTTTGCATGAAAAACCAGTTATTCAAAAAACCATTTCCCACCTTCTCATTGAAGTAAAGATTGGATCATCCACATTTTCAGCAGTAATCGATTTCGGATCACCTATGTCAGTTATAAATGAAGAAACCTTCAACGAATGTAACAAAGAGAATATTTATCCTACGTTACCATCAGGCGAAACTAAAGTAAAAGGAGCAGTATCTGGTAAAGGAGTAGATGTAAAATTACAGACACACTTCTCATTTGGTATTGCAGGTCATACGTTCCACCCAAATTTTTGGATTGTTCCCTTATTGACAACAGACGTTATTTTAGGTACGAATTTTTTGGTACAACACGACGCAGTTATTGACTTTCAAAATTCCTATTTAATGTTAAAGGATGAAAACGTACAACTGGCATTAGAATTTCAGCACTCTTTATCTGCAGAAGAACAAACAATTAATCGGACAGAGGTCATTTCTGCATCACGTAACATAGACTGTCATTCCACATTGTTCACAGATACGTACGTACACAACTATAATACACCAGACGAAGCCGAATATGACGTTATAGAAATTATTTCTGATAAGGTAAAACAAAGCAGTGCAAATACAGACGACGAACGTACGCAACTACGCAAAATTCTTTTACAGCAAGCTCCAGTTTTTGACAACATCCCTGGTACTCTTATATTGAAAAATGTTGAACCACCTAACAAGATTAAAGAATTAGTATCTTTTCCTACATCTCGTCGACCTCGCCACCGTGAAATAATTGACATTGCGCTGAACAACATCAAACGTGCCGCAGAGCGCCGGAGACGACAGCAGAAACAGGTTTGTACACGCCGTGACTTTCACATTGGACAGAAGATATTAGTACCCACGCATTATTTATCCAACAGAGGAAAGAGTAGATGCAGTAAATTTGAGCTTCTATACGCAGGTCCATATAGAATACGAAGCATTCCTCACCCCAATGTAGTGGACGTCGAAACTCTGAGAACCAGAAAAAGCAAGGGCAATCACCATGTCTATATTAAGCCCTTTATTGAATGAACATACTTTATGATTTATCACACTGTAATGCCATTTACAGATATTTATATGACCACTTACTGATGATGCTTATTTTTTTTCTTGGCAAGTGCTCGGCAAGGTAAGGTTAGAAGGTCTCTTTACTTGTCGTTAGACATCAGACCGTGCACATTTTCCATTTTTTTGTGTATGTATGTTTGTTTTCCTAATGAAAGTAGAATTTTTCTCTGTATGTACTATGAAATCTTTAAGATGTAACAAACACCAATTGACATTGACATTTTGCCTTATGATATCTCAACATCGTGACTATTTTACATTTTTTGCTACTACATTATGATACGGTGTGTACATTTTTTGCACTTGAAAACTGTCTATGTTTTTGACCTAATACGTTTTCTGTCATGCTATGCTGTATGCTTAGTTATACCACTAGAAACAAGTTTTTATTTAATGGGTATATGATTTAAATGCAAGATATTAATCCATATTCATCATTTTCAGAAATCAATAACGTGTAAAAGAACCACAGTGGTTTACTATGTAATGGAAATTTTACCATCAGAATGAAGGAAAGAAAATGCAATATCTTGTCATGAAGAGTAAATGGGTCAGAATCAACAAGCATTAACCAGAATATACTATACACATCGTGTGATAGCAGTCTTGACTAATTATTTTTCTTTTAGAATACGAGGCGATTGATGCAGGCTGTCAGACAGAACTACAGATGCTAATTTTAGTGATGATATATGCTAGAAGTAAGAAACTCTATACTATATGAAGTAACGAATAATAATGAATAGTTGTATGAAGTAAATGGTTATATTAATATGAATAATGAAGTTTTTCTTTGCAGATGATGATAATGATGACGTTTATATATTTACTGTTGGTTAAGAAATGCTATGTAGTTATTTAAGTATTTGTTGCAGTTCCTTTTGACAGCATATCTTATGTTGCATAGTATAATGACTGAATGTTTTGGGAAAGACAGCTACAGTACACAGTTATTGAGTATACGTTTCATTACTTGTTAGTTAGAAGTTCACTACTTTTCAACATAATATACATTTTTTCTTTCAGGTCAATAATCCATTTCCTATTTTTTCCAGGACAAGCTTTTCATTATATTAATATGCTATAAGCAGTTCCGTATTAAACCTGTTCTAGTACTTGCATTTTTTTAACGAGTTGTGTCTATCATTTATGAATATGATCACATATACTCCACTTGTTTCATAACCTTGCTACAGCTGACTCATGACGAATGACGTTGTTAATCCTTATTTCCAGCAATAAGTCAAAAGCAAATATTTTCATGCCCCAGCAATTAATTATCGAACCCAACGCAATGCATTGCTAGCAAAAAAAAAAAAAAAAAAAAATTACCAGTCGCAACTATTACCGGTATACAACTAAATAATGCTACAAGTTGAAGAGATGTTTCTAGTCCTAAATATAATGCAAATTTCTCAGATGTATTGAAACCATTAAATTTATGTATTATTGGACTACAGACCTTGAGTAATAATTATGGTGTGTTACATTTTGAATATGTCCTATGTCACTTAAATGATTTGTTCTGAGTAATACTGAATGATGTTTTGTAATAATGCATAAACGCTATGCCAATGATTACCGTAATGAGATGACTTATGAATAATGTTCTGTAATACTCCATACATACTACTTAAATTCTGTGTAAATAGCCAATGAATGCCAATAATTATATCCTTCACCTTCTGACCTAATTACCACCAATTACAGCAATATCCGTATGTTCTGTCCATCCTCATGATCATGGAGCACAATATTTGGTTTTTGGACTAATTTTACGTTCATGTAAGAGTATGCATTCTACAAGAATGTGGTGTTGACATATCAAGCTGTCCACCACCTTGAACGATGGAGGCGTTATTACGGTCCTACTGTTTGGTGTACCTAATGTACTACCAAAATGATAACATTGAATGTTAATACAACATTTCAGTGTCTTGGCTACACTGATAAATACTTCAGGGAAGAGAACTTCAGATTGTCTCACTTGGTGTTGTGCTTCTGTAGAAAGATACGGACTTTCAGTGCAGCTACGTGCAAACTACTGTGCTACAACCATGATGCTATTCTTCCCATTCCTTTCCTAGTTCTTGTAAAAATGATAAAGAATTTTACAGTGCGTATGTACTTTATTTCACTTCGTAATGTAATCAGTACTTGTACAATGCTAAAGACTTTTACAGTGCGTGTGCACTTTATTTCATTTGTTAATGTATTCAATTTTGTAGAAAAAAATGCTAAAGACTTATACAGTGTGTGTGCACTTCATTTCATTTGTTAATATGATCAGTTGTCCTAAATATGCTGAAGATTTTTACGGTGTGTGTGCACTTTATTGTAAAAATGCTGAAGACTTATACAGTGCGTGTGCAGTTTATGTCATTTGTTAATATATTTTGTACTCATTGCGTATACACTATTTAATTTCTTAATATGTTCTGTACTCATTGCGTATACATTTTTTTACAAACATATTTTTACATACACATTTTTTACTGTTGAGAGGTTTAGGAATTTGTTTTGAGGTTACACTAAATGTGAATATTATTTATATTTTTTATATTTTGTGGGGAGGTTACAACGGTAGGTTCGACCACTGAGATATTCAGCAATCATTTACACGGGTTGCCCTGGTAGTCTGTTCTTCTCTTGATGAAAACTGTCTGAATTCCTACAGGAGCTAAAAAATGCCGTTGGCGTTTCATGTGACAACTGCGGTCTTGAATGTTTTCGTTTCTGGCCATATCCTGACTGTGATGGTGCGCTCGTTGTTGCACGAAGCTTCTCATAGCTGTCGCTGCGGCAATGGTGATGATATCGGGAAGGCTCGTGAGAGTTGTTGTGATCTCTTCCGAGGTGGATCTCAACGTTTTGAAAACGTGGTCTGTCTGTTCCGTCTTAGTTGGCTTTATGTCTGCTGAGGTTGCTAAGAGTTGGCGTAAGTCCTTTTTATCGTTTATCATGTGACACCTGTGTCTTCAGCTGGTGACTTTTGACAACGACTGACATAATTATTTGTCGCCCAATCCAGGCGGTGCATTGTTCCACACGAGGTGTCTTCAGTGGTTGACCTAGTTCTTGCCCATTTCGCGTCTATACAGTGATGGCTTTCTAGTGCTGGAAGACGTCTTTGATATGGAGCACTCTTGAGCACGATGCACCCTCTGTAATTATTTGGATGTGCTAGACCACAATTGCAACACTTGGCTGAGGTATCCTTTGACAGCTGGCACCTGTGATTATTGCGCTCTTCTCTGTCCCTTATGCATCTGCATCTACATCTACATCCATACTCCGCAAGCCACCTGACGGTGTGTGGCGGAGGGAACCTTAAGTACCTCTATCGGTTCTCCCTTCTATTCTAGTCTCGTATTGTTCGTGGAAAGAAAGATTGTCGGTATGCCTCTGTGTGGGCTCTAATCTCTCTGATTTTATCCTCATGGTCTTTTCCCGAGATATACGTAGGAGAGAGCAATATACTGCTTGACTCCTCGGTGATGGCATGTTCTCGAAACTTCAACAAAAGACCGCATCGAACTACTGAGCGCCTCTCTTGCAGAGCCTTCCACTGGAGCTTATCTTTTATCTCCGTAACGCTTTCGCCATTACCAAATGATCCTGTAACGAAGCGCGCTGCTCTCAGTTCGATCTTCTCTATCTCTGCTATCAACCCTATCTGGTACGGATCCCACACTGGTGAGCAATATTGAAGCATTGGGCGAACAGGTGTACTGTAACCTACTTCCTTTGTTTTCGGATTGCATTTCCTTAGGATTCTTCCAATGAATCTCAGTCTGGCATCTGCTTTACCGACGATTAATTTTATATGCACTTTATGTATATGGTATTATGTTTGTTTACATGACAAACGCTCTGACACCTGTATCATTTTTACGGTCCCCCATGCCCTTATCTTCTCCACACTGAGACAAATGGGAAATTGGTCATTTGCACAATATTTTTGTCTCTCTCAATTTGTGGCAAAATTCTCGCTTTGGTAGTCTTTAGGCATCCTAGAATCTGCAGCTAGTCGCCGATTGTGGGACTAAATACGCATGTTTCCGATCTTTTTCTGCTTCTTCCTGTGTCACCGTTCGTAGATTTCATACATGAGTGCTTTTACGTACTTAGACTTCACCGTAGGGAATGTGTAACACAGGATTCCCTTTGCTCCGGCCACGCCCGTAAGCTTTACATAACCACTTGTAGCCGTGAGGTTGACTTTCCGGTTGCACGTGAGTGAAGCTTGCCTTTAACCGGCCTGTAGCTCCCTGTAGCTGTCAGAGTACTGCAACACGATAGGCAGTAATTTCTGGGACTGCTGTTATTGTTAATAATGATGTTGTTGTGTGTTGCAGTGTTGTCGATCATTGACGTCAAGGACCTATACACACTGTTTTCCGTCATGAGCTTGGTTCCCCTGCTTGTCTTTCTCGTAACTGTTTTACCCTGGAAAGGAAGATTGAGGTTTAACTTCCGTTGACGTCGAGTTCATTGGAGACGAAAGCACAAGCTCAAACTACACTCATGCTCAAAAATTAATAATACTGCTGATACATAGTGAAACAACGCTGTGGTGGTCGGCTTGCGGGTTTATATCACCTCGGGGTATGACCAAGCGGTGCATTTGACCTGCGGTCGTCGCACGGTGGCGCTGGCAACAGGCAACATACGCACAGCTGTGTGTGTTGGTGCATGTCAGAGTACGATGCAGTAAGTAAGTGTGCAGACGTTTTCAGACGTGCTACTGTTGACTGTGTGTTGAAAGTGGCTCAAAGAATACATATTGATGACGTTATGAGGGGTAGAATACTAGGACGACTGCAGGCTGGTCAAACACAGCAGGTCGTAGCACGGGCCCTCCGTGTGTCACAAAGTGTGATCTCAAGATTATGGCTACGCTTCCAGCAGACAGGAAACGTGTCCGGGCGCTACAGTACGGGACGTCCACAATGTACAACACCACAAGAAGACCGATATCTCACCACAGACGGCCACGGAGTACTACAGGTCGTCTTGCTTGGGACCTTACTGCAGCTACTAGAACAGTTGACTCCAGACACACAGTCTACAGACAACTGAACAGACATGGTTTTTTCGCCTGAAGACCTGCAAGGTGCATTCCACTGACCCCTGATCACAGGAGAGTCCGTAAGGCCTGGTGTCAAGAACACAGTACATGGTCATTGGAACAGTGGTTCCAGGTTATGTTCACAGACGAGTCCAGGTATAGCCTGAACCGTGATTCTCGCCAGGTTTTCATCTGGCGTGAACCAGGAAGCAGATACCAACCCCTTAATGTCCTTGAAAGGGATCTGTATGTCGGTCGTGGATTGATGGTTTGGGGTGGGATTATGATTGGTCCACGTGCACCCCTTCATGTCTTTGACAGAGGAACAGTAACAGGTCAAGTGTATCGGGACGTCATTTTGCACCAGTATGTCCGCCTTTTCGGGGGTGCAGTTGGTCCCACCTTACTACTGATGGATGATAACGCACGGCCACACCGAGCTGCCATCGTGGAGGAGTACCTTGAAACAGTAGATATCAGGTGAATGGAGCGGCCTGTCTGTTCTCCAGACCTAATACCCAACGAGCACGTCTGGGATGCTCTCAGTCGACGTATCGCTACACGTCTTCGAAATCCTAGGACACTACAGGAGCTCCGACAGGCACTGGTGCAAGAATGGGTGGCTATACCCCAGCAGCTGCTCGACCACCTTATCTAGAGTATGCCAACCCGTTGTGCGGCCTGTGTACGTGTGCATGGTGATCATATACAATATTGATGACGGGTACATGCGCACGAAACAGTGGCATTTTGTAACACATGTGTTTCGGGACGGTTTTGTCAACTTATCACCAATACCGTGGACTTGCAGATCTGTGTCGTGTGTGTTCCCTATGTGCCTATGCTATTAGCGCCAGTTTTGTGTAGTGCCACGTTGTGTGGCACCACATTCTGCAATTATCCTTAGTTTATGATCCTGAGTGTATTTCAAGGATAGGGCATGATAGCGGCTGTATCCTTTCAAAGAAACCATCATGACAATTTCGTGAACATATAGGTAAAACACAGGAAACCTAAATCTGGATGGCCGGACGCAGATGTGACCCATCTCCCACAATGCGATTTCAGTGTGGTAACCACTGTGCCACCTCACTCGATTTTATCGTAGGAGGCTTGACAAATCTACTGTCACTGACTGCTAACTACAGATGACTGCATAGTATCGCCTACTGTGCACAAAAGTACGTTTGCGTTCTTGGTTACGATGTTAAGATGGGCACGTTGTGCTCCATGCTGTCTCAGTTGGAGAAATCAGAATTGCTGTTCCCCCTCACGAGCCACGTCCGTGTGGCCGATCGTCGTATTCGTAGTCCCTGTTTCCGTAGCCCTGGTCGTCGTAGCTGAAGCGTCCGATTTCGCACTCGCACTAGCCTCTTCAAACTTCGCCATCACTAACTTCAACAACTCTGACAGAATAGTTCCTCTGTCATCCGTTTATATGCTTTCCGTGTCTCGAGCCCGCTTCGCCAACAGCCAGCATTTATTGTCGAGGTGAGCATAGGCCATGATTGGGTTTGAGAGGTACCTGCTCTGTCGAAAATTCTATAGGTGCGACGGCTGTCTAATGAAAAAATTTCATTGTGGATGTACAACCAACGCCCGAGCTCCTACGGGAATCAGAAATCTGCAAGTGGGGACCTGATGGGCGAGGGTCTCTGCGGTAAGTTGGGAATCTGGGTCTAATGGAAAACGTGTCCGGATGGCCGAGGCGGTTAAAGCAACTATTCTGGAGAAGTGGAGTATCCAGATTCGAGTCCTGATTTGGCATAAATTTTCAAATTGCGGTGTTGCACTGGCGCAATCTCCTGTACGGTTAGAAGTCATTATGGTAAGGTCGGGTAAGAGTACACGTCTGGTAATAGTTAGCAGTCGCATTTTTTCTACATTGGCAACATTGGTCGACAACGAAAAACTGCTTTCAGCTGTTGAGTCTATATCGACGCCATCACATGTAACCTTGAAGAGCTCCGCAAGATTTATTGGTTGTAGCAGGTAAATGTAAGTTTTTGTTTAAGTTGTATATCGTAAGCAGCAAGCACTATCTATGTATGCACTAGAAAATAAAAATATTTGCCCAAAGAATCACCATTCTGTGAAGAACAAACAACGACACGACGCACAGCGAGACCAAACAGAGACTGACATGTGTGACATTTTTTTGAACTGTGTGGAGCATTGGTGAAGAGAACGCTGTAAGATGGCGGGAAAGACTACACTCGTACCATTGAACGCCCCAGCCATCAACCCTCCCTCTTCGTTTCTATGGGTTACTACAGGAAGACCCTTTAGGCAGATAGATTTGAGTGCTTTCTTTCAAGCTGCATATTCTAGAGTAGCCGCAATCCAAACAGCTGAGAAATCCTTCAACCATTCAATCCAAATCTCTTCGCAGCAGAAAACCTTGCTCCATTAGAAATTACTGACAGCCGAATTTGGAACAACTCAAGAACGCAACGGAGTTTAACAGGATCCCACGCACAAATTCTGCTCCTCAGTGACAGATGATTTATCTGTGCAGTCTCCTGGGAAAAAGCCAATAACATAAATGAAGTTCAGAGAGCTGATGTACGAACTGATGTAGGCCTTTTTTTCAGTCACCTAACTGGTTTGATGTGACCCGCCAAGAATTCCTCTCCTGTGCCAACGTCTTCCTCAGAGTAGCACTCGCAACTTACGTCCTCAATTATTTGCTGGATGTATTCCACTCTCTACAGGTTTTGCAGTCTACAGCTCCCTCTGGTACCATGTAAGTCATTCCTTCATGTTTTAACATATGACCTATCATCCCGTCCCTTCTCGTTATCAGTGTTTTCCACACATTTCTTTCCGATTCTGCGCAGAACCTCCTCATTCCTTACCTTTTAAGTCCACCTAATTTTCAACATTTGTCTGTAACACCATATCTGAAATGTTTGATACGAGTAGACTTCTTTTGGCCTTCTTTTTGCCAGTGCTATTCTGCTTTTTGTGTCCTCCTTGCTCCGTCCATTATTGGTTATTTTGCTGCCTAGGTAGTAAAATTCCTTAACCTCATCTATTTCATCACCATCAATCCTGATGTTAAGTTTCCCGTTATTCTTATTTGTGCTACTTCTCATTAATTTCGTCTTTCTTCGATTTACTCTCAAAGCATATTCTGTACCCATTAGACTGTTCATTCCATTCAGCAGATCATGTACTTAGTCTTCACTTGCATCCAGGATAAGAATGTCATCAAAGAATCGAATCATTGATATACTTACACCTTGAATTTTAATTCCACTCCTGAACCTTTCTTTTATTTTGCATGGGGGCTTAATTAAATAAAATGCAAATATTTTTTTTTAGTTTTAGTCGCTGTTTGTTCGGTTACGCAGTCTCGTAACCGGTTGGCCCTGAATAATATTACTACGCAATCTGACTGCACAGAATAACAACAAAGAATGAAAGGAAATTTGCGTTAACACAATTAATTAATTAAGTCTCCAGCAATTATAAAAGTTACGAAACAACAAAGCACAAGTATAACTGTTCTGTGTGTGGAAGTGTGATTCAACGTATACATCTGGCACGGTTCTTCCTCAATACGACAAGATGCTTTAAACACCATTTACAATGAAGTAATTAAAAAAACCAGAAATACTATGATTGCACATAGAAACCAGAATTACAGTCAAATACAAGAACACGAGGCAGATGCTTTGATGACTGAACCTCTAACCAGGAGGTATTGTTATATAGGACATTAGAAATAAAAAAAATTCTTTACCTTCATATATATTGACAAAAAATACACTCTGATCATTACAACATCCCCAATCGAATAACATATGGTGTCTTGCCCAACAGAACAACTAGTACTCTATCGACGTCTTAACAAGCACATGTCACGCCTACCTCAGAACTACTACAGCCCACAGCAACTTCTCAGCTGCAACTGCTCGTGGACGCGGCTAAATAATAATCTTTGGCACAATCTCTGGCTCTGTGACTCAGTGTAGCCACCTTTCATATGCCCCTCCTCTACGGGCTAGAATTTGATGGTATTTTTGCCAGCATTGCTGGTGAAAATACCACCAAATTCGTCCAAAAAATACAGACAGAAATAAAAGATAATATTAAATAAGTAAATACCACATAACTAAATAAATTTTGGCTTTGCACTGACCTTTCAATAACCTAATATATAAAATACAGTAAGGAATACAAATGCATGCATAGATATGATTTTACATAATAGTTTACACAAGTATCATATGGTTAAACAATTCAATCAATAGCGTCAGCAATGACGAATAGGTGCAGGTAAGAGTCTCATAACATTTCATAAACTGTAAACACACAAAAAATCAGTTTATACAAATATTCACATAAAAGCCTTTCAGTAGTTCAATAAACAAGTAGGACTCCTCAGAGTAGTTGACAGTTCCAACAGTAGCACCCAGCAATGGTCAACAGGTGCAAATAGCAGTCTCATAACATTTCATCAGCAGTATTTAAGAAGCTCCAACAGTGGTACCCAAAAATGGCGAGCAGGTGCAGACACCAACAAGTGACATCATTTCAGTACAAGCAGTTCCATCAGTGGCACCCAGCAATGTTCAGCAGGTGCAGACACCAACAAGTGACATCATTTCATTAGAAACAATTCCATCAGTGGCACCCAGCAATGTTGAGCAGGTGCAGACAGCACAAGTGACATCATTTCAGTAGAGGCAGTTCCATTAGTGGCACCCAGCAATGTTAAGCAGGTGCAGACATCAACAAGTGACATCATCTCAGTAGAAGCAGTCCATCAGTGGCACCCAGTAATGTTGAACCAGTGCAGGTAGCAGTAGATAATACTCAGTATCATTAATTAGACAGTTCATCAGCAGAAACTAAACATTTCCATGTGGCACCCATCATGTTGAACATGTGCAGGTAACAGTCCATAATATTCACTATTACTAATCAGACAGTTTATCAGCAGAAATCAAACATTTCCAGGTGGCACCTATGATTGATGATAGGTGCAAGCACGAACAACAGTTTGAATGCACACACAATTGCTTTTACAAAATTATTGTCAATGCTCTTACACTAAACATACAAATTATAATAAACACACAAATGATATCAGATAATTGTAATATTAACTATTACAATACACAAATAACAGTAAACCTATAATATTAATGTGTCAGTGCAAGCCACAACAAACAAGTAAAATAATATTTAGGAGATAGGTCGGTACCAATTATTTGGGATTTGGAAAGGAAAACACACTCACTCATCTTTCACCCAGATTTAAGTACTACTGTGTTATTGAATGGTGTGAACTGTGTAAATGCAATTCTGTCAAATTTGATGCTCAATATGTGTATCAAGTAGTAGTGGTACAGTGTATAACAGTCAATAATAGTTAGCCAACGTCATAGTCATCATGTCAAGACCAATGCTTGCTAAGCCAAATCAAAATGTACAGTTGCTGAACAACTGTCTGTGTGCCAAGATATACAATTACTTCATCTCTCCAAAAACAAAAAAAGTATATACTGCTTATTGACTTAACATAATGTGTGTGTGTGTGTGTGTGTGTGTGTGTGTGTGTGTGCGTGTGTGTGTGTAGACAATCTTCTAGTGTTCTAGTCTGCCATCTTCATCCTCCTTGTTCCATATAAACAAAAAAAAATGCTCCTCACTTACTTTACCTCTTGTCCACCAAAATTCCAATAATCATCAACTTTACACAATCTCAATACCTCAATAATACCTCTTCAATACGTCGATACATATAAACCTTATCGCCAATTTCATTTCACTTCCATAAAACTCTTTACTCTAGTCAGTCTCCTCGAACAAGTACAGATAAAATCCTAGTGCAAACTTCAATTCATCATCCCATACAATCCACAGACATAATGTCCACACACAACCTCTGTGTAATCCATCTGACCCAAATCTTCTACTCATTATGAATTATAAAATACATTTTGGTTACCTTGTCCATCATTAAATAAAAGAAATGCATACAGGACCTCTAACAGCCTTCAGTTTGAATAACTTTCAGTAAGTAAGGACGAGTACGGAGTATGAATAATCGTAATATTTCACAGTGTGTACACCACTTCAAGGATCAGGGCAAAACAGAAGCAAACATGTGGAGTATTTCTTGCGTCAAGTGTCATTTGCTATTTCAATTGCTCACGAAGAATGCAGTGTAATAACTGTCAATGGTCTAAACCTAGTGTTGGTATGTCATGTCGTTAGCTTCCTTCCTATTAGCATAAATTTATACAGCTTCCATAAAACCTCCAGCTCATGTGACTTCGATGAAGTTTCTTGTACCAATGTCGTTCGTAGAATTATAGCAGTTCATTTTCTTATCTTAAAATATAAACCACTGAGCGTAAGCAAAACATGCAATAGCGAGTAAATATACCAGTTGTTGTTGTTGTTGTCTTCAGTCCTGAGACTGGTTTGATGCAGCTCTCCATGCTACTCTATCCTGTGCAAGCTGCTTCATCTCCCAGTACCTACTGCAACCTACATCCTTCTGAATCTGCTTAGTGTACTCATCTCTCGGTCTCCCTCTACGATTTTTACCCTCCACGCTGCCCTCCAATGCTAAATTTGTGATCCCTTGATGCCTCAAAACATGTCCTACCAACCGATCCCTTCTTCTAGTCAAGTTGTGCCACAAACTTCTCTTCTCCCCAATCCTATTCAATACCTCCTCATTAGTTACGTGATCTATCCACCTTATCTTCAGTATTCTTCTGTAGCACCACATTTCGAAAGCTTCTATTCTCTTCTTGTCCAAACTAGTTATCGTCCATGTTTCACTTCCATGCATGGCTACACTCCATACAAATACTTTCAGAAACGACTTCCTGATACATAAATCTATATTCGATGTTAACAAATTTCTCTTCTTCAGAAACGCTTTCCTTGCCATTGCCAGTCTACATTTTATATCCTCTCTACTTCGACCATCATCAATTATTTTACTTCCTAAATAGCAAAACTCCTTTATTACTTTAAGTGTCTCATTTCCTAATCTAATTCCCTCTGCATCACCCGATTTAATTTGACTACATTCCATTATCCTCGTTTTGCTTTTGTTAATGTTCATCTTATATCCTCCTTTCAAGACACTTTCCATTCCGTTCAACTGCTCTTCCAAGTCCTTTGCTGTCTCTGACAGAATTACAATGTCATCGGCGAACCTCAAAGTTTTTACTTCGTCTCCATGAATTTTAATACCTACTCCAAATTTTTCTTTTGTTTCCTTTACTGCTTGCTCAATATACAGATTGAATAACATCGGGGAGAGGCTACAGCCCTGTCTCACTCCTTTCCCAACCACTGCTTCCCTTTCATGCCCCTCGACTCTTATTACTGCCATCTGGTTTCTGTACAAATTATAAATAGCCTTTCGCTCCCTGTATTTTACCCCTGCCACCTTTAGAATTTGAAAGAGAGTATTCCAGTCAACATTGTCAAAAGCTTTCTCTAAGTCTACAAATGCTAGAAACGTAGGTTTGCCTTTCCTTAATCTTTCTTCTAAGATAAGTCGTAAGGTCAGTAT
The DNA here is from genome assembly GCF_023897955.1 of Schistocerca gregaria. Lineage (NCBI taxonomy): Eukaryota > Metazoa > Arthropoda > Insecta > Orthoptera > Acrididae > Schistocerca > Schistocerca gregaria. The sequence goes on from NC_064926.1 coordinate 202,615,932, forward strand.
TGCCTCACGTGTTCCAACATTTCGACGGAATCCAAACTGATCCTCCCCGAGGTCTGCATCTACCAGTTTTTCCATTCGTCTGTAAAGAATTCGCGTTAGTATTTTGCAGCCGTGGCTTATTAAACTGATAGTTCGGTAATTTTCACATCTGTCAGCACCTGCTTTCTTTGGGATTGGAATTATTATATTCTTCTTGAAGTCTGAGGGTATTTCGCCTGTCTCATACATCTTGCTCACCAGCTGGTAGAGTTTTGTCATGACTGGCTCTCCCAAGGCCGTCAGTAGTTCTAATGGAATGTTGTCTACTCCGGGGGCCTTGTTTCGACTCAGGTCTTTCAGTGCTCTGTCAAACTCTTCACGCAGTATCGTATCTCCCATTTCGTCTTCATCTACATCCTCTTCTATTTCAATAATATTGTCCTCAAGTACATCGCCCTTGTATAAACTTTCTATATACTCCTTCCACCTTTCTGCCTTCCCTTCTTTGCTTAGAACTGGGCTGCCATCTGAGCTCTTGATATTCATACACGTGGTTCTCTTCTCTCCAAAGGTCTCTTTAATTTTCCTGTAGGCAGTATCTATCTTACCCCTAGTGAGATAAGCTTCTACATCCTTACATTTGTCCTCTAGCCATCCCTGTTTAGCCATTTTGCACTTCCTGTCGATCTCATTTTTGAGACGTTTGTATTCCTTTTTGCCTGCTTCATTTACTCCATTTTTATATTTTCTCCTTTCATCAATTAAATTCAATATTTCTTCTGTTACCCAAGGATTTCTAGCAGCCCTCGTCTTTGTACCTACTTTATCCTCTGCTGCCTTCACTACTACATCCCTCAGAGCTACCCATTCTTCTTCTACTGTATTTCTTTCCCCTATTCCTGTCAATTGTTCCCTTATGCTCTCTTTGAAACTCTGTACAACCTCTGGTTCTTTCAGTTTATCCGGGTCCCATCTCCTTAATTTCCCACTTTTTTGCAGTTTCTTCAGTTTTAATCTACAGGTCATAACCAATAGATTGTGGTCAGAGTCCACATCTGCCCCTGGAAATGTCTTACAACTTAAAACCTGGTTCCTAAATCTCTGTCTTACCATTATATAATCTATCTGATACCTTTTAGTATCTCCAGGGTTCTTCCACGTATACAACCTTCTTTCATGATTCTTAAACCAAGTGTTAGCTATGATTAAGTTGTGCTCTGTGCAAAATTCTACTAGGCGGCTTCCTCTTTCATTTCTTAGCCCCAATCCATATTCACCTACTATGTTTCCTTCTCTCCCTTTTCCTACACTCGAATTCCAGTCACCCATTACTATTAAATTTTCGTCTCCCTTCACTATCTGAATAATTTCTTTTATTTCATCGTACATTTCTTCAATTTCTTCATCATCTGCAGAGCTAGTTGGCACATAAACTTGTACTACTGTAGTAGGTGTGGGCTTCGTATCTATCGTGGCCACAATAATGCGTTCACTATGCTGTTTGTAGTAGCTTACCCGCATTCCTATTTTCCTATTCATTATTAAACCTACTCCTGCATTACCCCTATTTGATTTTGTGTTTATAACCCTGTAGTCACCTGACCAGAAGTCTTGTTCCTCCTGCCACCGAACTTCACTAATTCCCACTATATCTAACTTTAACCTATCCATTTCCCTTTTTAAATTTTCTAACCTACCTGCCCGATTAAGGGATCTGACATTCCACGCTCCGATCCGTAGAACGCCAGTTTTCTTTCTCCTGATAACGACATCCTCCTGAGTAGTCCCCGCCCGGAGATACGAATGGGGGACTATTTTACCTCCGGAATATTTTATCCAAGAGGATGCCATCATCATTTAATCATACAGTAAAGCTGCATGTCCTCGGGAAAAATTACGGCTGTAGTTTCCCCTTGCTTTCAGCCGTTCGCAGTACCAGCACAGCAAGGCCGTTTTGGTTAATGTTGCAAGGCCAGATCAGTCAATCATCCAGACTGTTGCCCCTGCAACTACTGAAAAGGCTGCTGCCCCTCTTCAGGAACCACACGTTTGTCTGGCCTCTCAACAAATACCCCTCCGTTGTGGTTGCACCTACGGTACGGCCATCTGTATCGCTGAGGCACGCAAGCCTCCCCACCAACGGCAAGGTCCATGGTTCATGGGGGGAGGAATATACCAGTAGAGAAGAGAATGTTAACAAGTGGATGTAGCACAATCCCTATAACGAGGCTCTGCCAAGCGAACAATTTATAATTAATACCATAGTGTGGCCTAAACTCAATGTTCGTACACCGTACATCAGCACTTCTATATACCAAATTAAAGAATAGTTATGACAACAAAGCAGAAATGTGTAAACATGCAATCCATACGCAATGCAGCAAATATATATCTTACATAATAAACAGGTCATTAGCATCATATCAGCATAAACAAATAAATGTTCATATGTAATCTTAATAAGTAAACATGAAGGCGCAAGCAGATAAATCACAAAGTATAACCTACATACGTAACCATATCAGCATGACTAATCAGGTGACAATTATAATTTAAATAAATAAGCACAGCAGGCACACAAAAAAATTGTGACATCAGTAAAAAAGCATAGCAGCAAAGCGATGCATAATATACATAATTAACAGCCCTGTTCATTAATCAATCATTGTCAAAATCAGTTAACACAAAGTATAAATCAGGTAATCGCGAGCAGCAAATTACGTCTAAAGTACGTACCTAAGTGCAAATATGTTTCCTGAAAAATAAACTCAATTAATAGTTACCTTTTTAGTTTATTACTTTCTTCTTCGAAATTACATTCTTCCTTAAATTTTCTCGATAGCAAGTACTCTTAACGTGGGACACACACAGAATTTACCTGAAGTTCTTAAATATTTTATACAACCGTATCCTGAAAAATACTGAACGTTAATAACATAATTCATCAAGTCACTATAGGTTTATAATGAATTTATTCGGAGAAATTAGACTGTGTATTAGTTTACGGCTGTCAGTGCATTCGCGCTGAGAGCTCGATCAGCTGTAGGTACGCGTGACGTAGGAAGTAATTGTTTGCGGTCAACGACTGCCTTGTGCGGCGCGCAGACTTGACTGTTGCTTTGAGTATGTGCCGCCGCCGGAACACGGCGCGGTATCCTTGTACTCTCCGTGTGTTTACGTATAACTGTTAGTTTCTCAAAAGTATGTCATTCCACAAAAATTTTAACGTTCGATATATGATGTATTCCCTTAGAGCACCGAGATTTAAGAGTTTCTACTTCGACAGTGTTGTCATGAATAATTTTGCAAATTCTATATGGACTGTTATAAAGCAGAAAAAATTTGCGACACAAGTCTTTTCCTTTGTGAGACAAATGGTGAGACTTAATTAACACCTTTTGACCAACCGACAAGGTTTTTAAACGACCAGGACGTTTAGCTGATTTTTCTCTTCTAGTAGCCGCAGATGCAGTATCTTGTAGAGCCAGGTTGACAACTTCAGAATGCCGCAGTTTCCGTGAAGGCGGAAAAGGAACGATTTCAGAAATGCGATTTGTTGGTGCTTTATTTTTTAATATCAATATAGGCGGTAAAGAAGTTGAATCATTAGGGAGTTTATTCAGAACGTTTTGAAAAGTATGAAGATACTGATCCCACGTTCTGTGATTCTGATGACAATAAAGTCGACACAATTTATTGATTTCCTTCATCCATCTCCCTGAAGCGTTAGATTGAGGGTGAAAAAGAGAAATGAAAATTGGTTTAATCTTACGACGCGGCAGAGTACGAAGCCAAATTTTAGAGCGAAACTGTGATCAATTATCTGATATAACCTTATCAACATGAACCACTTCTTTCAGAAAATGTTTGATGAAAGCATTAGATAATGAACGAGCTGTTGCTTTGCGTAAAGGTGTAAAACACACATATTTTGATGTCAGTTCCACTGCTACCAAAATGTACGCAAAACCATTAGTAGAACGAATCACTGGACCGAACAAATCGATTACAGCCATCTCCTTTAATTTCGCTGGAATGATAGGAAACAACGGTGCTCTGTGAGAAATAGTTGGCGGCTTAGCCTTCTGACATAATTTGCATTTGGCAAGAACAGATCGAATACGTTTTTCCACATTACTGAAGTAGCAATTTTCTCGTAATTTATGAAAGCATTTTCTGGGACCAAAGTGTGCAAAACTGAAATGTGTATACCAAATCAATTTATTAATCCACTCATCAGGAATGTAAACTAACCAAACAGAGTTGTCGACCGATTTTCGCTTAAAAAGAATATGATTGTGAACTAAATAATACTGTCTAAGCGCTACACTTTCCTTTCTCCTCCACTTCTCCTTAATGTCCTTCCAGACTGGATCCTTGTTTTGCTCCTTAGCGATGTCCTGGAGCGAAGGTGAAATAAAATTTTCAAAAGCAACACCTTGAATGTACATCAAACAATAATTGTTTTCTTTGCAGTCCTTCTCAGCACTTTGTTTCACATCCATAAGTGCACGTGATAAAGCATCAGCAATAATATTTGAACCCTGTATGTAAACAATACTAAAATCAAATTCCTGTAGATACAGCGCCCATCGTGACAATCTTCCATGTGTTAATTTTGCTGACATAAATTCCAGAGCTCTATGATCGGTGTAAACCTTAGTATGTCTGCCATACAAAAATATGCGAAATTTTATGAAAGCCCAAACAACAGCCAAGGTTTCAAGTTCCGTAATCGAATAATTCTTTTCTGATTTAGAGAGAACACGACTTCCAAATGCAATAGTTTTCTGTACTACAACGCCGTTTTCTTCTATCTCTTGAAATAAGTGTGCACCTAGGCCTTTGTATGATGAGTCCGTCGCCAAACAAAAATCTTTAGATAAATCCGGATGTTAAAGAAGTGGAGCAGCAACTAAAGCATCACGAAGTTCTTCAAATTCTGATTGAGCTTCTTCATCCCAACACCAATTAGAATTCTTTCCAGATAGTTCACATAAACGAGGTGTGGCCAAATTGTCCAATCTAACAAAGCGTCTAAGAAAATTACAGACACCAAGGAAACTATGAACATCACGTTTTGTAGTAGGAACAGCATAATTACGAATAGCGTCTAGTTTCTCTAGATCAGGAAGAATACCTTCTGTAGAAATAATATGACCAAGAATTTTCACCTGAGAACGACCAAATTAAGATTTTTCCAAATTCAGTGTAATGCCAACTTTTGCAAAAATACGTAATAATGAATCCAAAATTTTGTTGTGCTCATTCCAAGAACGTTTAGAATTAAGGATATCGTCAACATATGAAGTAATATTGTCACGAAGATAAACAGGTAAAATTTCGTTTAAGCTACGAATGAATGCTGCTGAAGATACAGTAAGTCCACACGGTAATTTCCGAAATCACTTTTGGGTAAAATAGTCATATCCGGTTATTCTTTACCGACTCTCTAGATAGATTGATAGTTGAAGAGTTGTTTTGATAGATACAAAGAATAGTAAAAGAGTAGGCAGCGGTGCAGAAAACTAAAAGGGAAATAGCACCGCCACAGCTCGGGGCCCTGTGCACGCTACGGCACATATTCACTTAGTGTCGCGAATCCCCTGAGGACGTAAATAGCCGCACATAAATTCCAGTTTGTGACTGAGTGGCCAATTTGGTGGAAGTGCGTACATAAATCGATCTAACCATGAACATGGATGTATGTCATTCTTAGAATTGCGAAAGATCTTAAATTTACGAACAGTTAAGAAGTGTTTATAGTCAAAGTTTTCGCCTCGTGGCGACAAAGACCTACCGCGTCTGTCCCAGTCCCAATGTCCATTATTGTGAAGTTCGCGCGCCTGGCGCTCTCTTGTTGCTTCTCGTAAATGAAATAAATTATTTTCTTCAAACCCCTCTGCTATCTGTGATTCTAAATTTCTTCTGCTATCTTTTCCTACAATTTCGCTTTCAATTTGTTTGACTTGCCTTCGTAACGCCTCAAATTCCCTTTTAACGCGTTCATTAAATTTTCCATGATTTTTAACATGTTTATTTATGTTCTGGTGCTCTTCGGTTTCTGCAAATGGCAATGGAGCTGTATCGTCTGAATCTCTGTCCCCATTTTAACTAAGACTCGTCAGTTTATCTGAAATCTCCTCAACTCTTTCCGATAAGTCACCTATTTGTTCTTTCTGTTTATTTACGTCTTCCGTAAGTGTCGCGACTCGGGTTTCAGTATTAACACCTTTAGTAGTTAACTGTTCATACTGTTGTGTTAGATTATTTATTCTGTCATTTGGTACGGATTCCTCGAGTCTTTCAAATATTTCTTCCTTATCGTGTACGAGTTGTAAATTTAACTCTGAAAATATTTGTACTATCACGCGATCTCTTTCTTCCTGTTCTCTATCCTGTTCCTTTTGTCTGATGTCTATTGAAATTAATCTATTATTGTGAGCATTCAAAATCGGTTGTAATTCTTCTCTAATTTCTTTCTTTAATTCATCTTTCATGTTTTTGAAACATGTCCCTATTCGTGAGTCTAACCGTGTTTCCATTGTTCCCATATCAGTTTTAATTGTTCCTATTTGTGATCTCACTGTCTGTAATTCAGATCCTGTGATCCCACTGCTTTTAATTCAGATCCCAAATTAAATATTGCACTCATCAATTGCTCCATATTAACTGGTTCGAAATTCTTTTGGCCCCTAAAATTTCCCGTATAACTAACTTTCTTCGGCATAGGCGTAAAACTATCTGAGTTCGATACTATTTCAGAATCTTCTATCGTTGATCTCGTATTCTGTGAATTTTTTGATTGAGAAAAATTTTGAACTGGTTCCGGACTATATTCCCGACTTATTAAATTGTTTTCTACTTCATTATTCATGATACTGTTCTCCTGTGTTGGCGCGTTCGTCATGTTAACAATTTCGTCATTCTCACTATCCATCATTTTTGCCTTTTTCATCGATCTCGTAATCATTTACAAAACATACAAAACTCGCCAAAACACGAAAATTACACGGAATATAACACTATGACCAACAATACCATTCATACGAAATGTTTCCCGACAAACACGCCTAACGAACAATTAAAATCTTCATAGTTGCGCAAAATTGTCAAACCCGGATACAAGATCAAAAATTAAATTCTGCCAAAATACCATTAAAAGAATGACAAGACAACTACAAATGTTCAATTACCAAATCTACACATGCAATATAGACTACAATTACTAAACTACAAATTACTGCAACAATACTACTGTCTGCTGTTTTTACTATCAAAAGAATTCCAAGGGACGATCCGAAGCAGCGGTCGCCACGTGCATGCGGGCTTAATTAATATTGAATGCTAATAATTTTAGTTTTAGTCGCTGTTTGTCCGGTTACGCAGTCTCGTAACCGGTTGGCCCTGAATAATATTAGTAAGCAATCTGACTGCACAGAATAACAACAAACAATGAAAGGAAATTTGCGTTAACACAATTAATTAATTAAGTCCCCAGCAACTATAAAAGCTACGAAACAACAAAGCACAAGTATAACTGTTGTGTGTGTGGAAGCGTGATTCAACGTATACATCTGGCACGGTTCTTCCTCAATACGACAAGATGCTTTAAACGCCATTTACAATGAAGTAATTAAAAAAAAAACCAGTAATACTATGATTGCACATAGAAACCAGAATCACAGTCAAATACAAGAACACGAGCCAGATGCTTTGTTGACTGAACCTGTGACCAAGAGGTATTGTTATATAGGACATTAAAAATAAAAAAATTTCTTTACCTTCATATATACTGACAAAAAAATACACTCTGATCATTACAACATCCCCAATCGAATAACATATGGTGTCTTGGCCAACAGAACAACTAGTACTCTATCGACGTCTCAACAAGCACAAATCATGCCTACCTCAGAACTACTACAGTCCACAGCAACTTCTCAGCTGCAGCTGCTCGTGGAGGCGGCTAAATAATACTCTTTGGCGCAATCTCTGGCGCTGTGACTCAGTGTAGCCACCTTTCAATTTCCATCATTACTTTTTCGACGTACAGATTAAAAAGTAGGGGCGAAAGACTACGTCCCTGTCTTACACCCTATCCAGTATTTATCCACTGCCAAAATAGGATCGAACCACAACAAAGGGGACAATGTCAAAAAAAAAATCCGAGAAAAATGTGTTCTTAGATAAAAAAAAAGCTAAACCAGGCAAAACCAAGAAGAAACAAAATACCTGCACTAACAACGCATAATCTCTAGAGATAATCTGGACTTAACCACGTCATCATCTTCAGGAAGAACCAGGTCCAAATCCAAGAAGGGATCTGATGTTTTGGCCGGACAGAGTGGCCGAGCGGTTCTAGGCGCTACAGACTGGAACCGCGCGACCGCTGGTTCGAATCCTGCTTCGGGCATGGATGTGTGTGATGTCCTTAGGTTAGTTAGATTTAAGTAGTTCTAAGTTGTAGGGGACTGATGACCTCAGAAGTTAAGTCCCACAGTGTTCAGAGTAATTTGAACCAATTTGAAATTTGATGTTTTGAAATGCCAGGGTGTGGTGAAGTCTGTAGGGAGCCATCACGGAAGAGTGAATTAAGTGTGATAATTGCTCCCAGTGGTGGCATGAAGAACGCACATGTTTTGAACTATGAGGCGAATTTTCTTGTGATTTGTGTTAGTGTGTACTCTTTGACTACATGTTGCGAACTCTTACCAGATTTTGCTGCCAGGAGTGCGAACGAGCAGCATCTTACATATAGTGACGTTTAAGATCTGTGTTAAAAGTTAGGCAGCTCTAACTGATATACATTATTCCCAAGTAATCACCAACTAGGTACGAGCGGTTAAATAGTAAGTGAGTACTCTTTCCCAACTTTCCCCTATCTGTTGCTCATCCGTATCCTTTCCATTCCTTTCTCCCCCAGTAATTCAAGTGTCCGTGACGTTTTGGCTCTTCACTATGCCTGTAAAATTCTCACAAGTCCCTGAGCCTGCCTCATTCAAGTGGTCCTCGAGCAAATCGTTAAAAGGCCCTTTAGCGTGTTTAATCCTTCCAAGATTTCACGTAGTCCTTTCTGACAATACTCACTTCCTCGGCTCGCATGGTGGCACCAAACGTATCAGTCTTAGCGATTAGTGTCGAGGTCACGTGTGCCGGCCGGCCTGTGGATGGTTCTTAAGGCGGTTCTGCATCTGCCTCGGCGAATGTGGGCTGGTTCGCATTATTCTGCCTCAGCTACACTTTGTCGGCGATTGCTGTGCAGACACCGTTTCCACGTTTACGTCCACCATAATTACCCTACCACTCAAACATTTGAGGTTACAGCCCTCGGGTATGAGACGTTCCCGGTGGGGTCCACTGGGGGCCGAACCGCACAATTACTGTGGGTTCGATGTGGGACGGCGGTGGAGTGAGTGGACTGCTGTGACCTGTTGTGGGATTGTGAACCACAGGGCTACGGCGGGACGAAGACTCTCCGTCATTTCTGGGCCCCGGTTTAATACAATATAATAGTGTGGTTCACTTACACTATTAGAGCAAGAATAGTTGCTGTCTAGGACACACCGCATATTTCTTACAACCGCCGGCCTTACATTGTTTACTGTCGGCTAGGCACCTTACACGCTGTTATTGCCATGAATCTGCGCTATAGTCACACAGCTATATTTGAAGAGTGGAAATGAAAAACGTTGGAAGCTTAAAATCGCACATTTGTCAGGAGGAACAAAACAGAGTACATCTTCTTATAGATAAATTGTTAGTATCCTTTGGAGAAATTTAATAGCTACGACCGCAGTCAGTACTATTTATTACTGATTATCGGTTTCAGCAGTTAAGACTGCCATCTTCTGATCTTTAAAAACTTGTTATACGTTCCGTTCTATTATGACTGTATCATACATACCAAGTTGACATTTTATTGGATATTACGTGGCACATTCCCCACAGCATTGTCAAAAATAAAAACCAGTTTGTCACAATTAAAAAAATACAATGATAAAGAGCCTTGTGTAACTAAAGATATCAACACACATGACATTCTACTGACGCTTGTTAGATGCTGAATTTAAACCTCCTCTTAGAAAAATTTATGAATTACTGTCCTGGTAACCCCCTTACGTTATTTGATTTTCAAACAGCTGAGCAAAACTGAACGTACTCAGACATTTCTCTCTGTATTTATTCTGATCAACATTAAACCGACACACAATACTTTTAGCGCAACGCAGTCTGACTTTCAGTAACCCATGCAAAAGTATGGCCCTGACTAACAATAACCTATACCTTCCATGAATCACTTACCTCACAAAAATCTTCGTTACTCGAACTACTGCAATACAGCGAGCGCCAATACTGCTAGCTAAATAAAAGGTTCAAACTACTGAAGGCACTAACTACTGATCGGCATAGTTAGCAAATGAAAAGTTTTATCAGAGAACAAAAAATTTATTTATCTCAATAATGTTCAAAAGTCATCATATATATATATATATATATATATATATATATATATATATATATATATATATATATATATATCAGTTCATGATATCCAATATTACAAATTTACTCTTTCTGATGGACACGCGTCCAGAACGTCCGCTCTCGTAATTCTGCCATCTCTCTCCCCACATCCACCACCACTGGTGGCGGCTGACATCGAACTGCGCAACGCTACGCAACCCAATATTCCAACAATGCGAACCAGCCACAGACTGCACACCGCACAGTCAGTGATTTTCATATAGAGCGCTACGTGGCGTTACCAACATAAAAATCTGAACAGCCTACTTACAAATTGCGTAATAGCGCAGAAATGTGCACTGTTATGCAAGCAGTTTCGGATCGCTCCTTCTTATCAGTATCTATGAAGGACACCAAAGAATTAGGCTGCCCACCTAATCACTACAAAAATGAGACAATCGAGAATAACAATAAATAAATTATTAAGAACGTTCTAAGCTACTCACCAGGAAGCTGAATGGTTGTAAGTGGCAATGAGAAGCTTTTTATCCAAGTGCCATTAATACTGAGCCACTACCATTTAGTTTACTAATACAACTACAGATACACAGCAAAAGTTTTTTTTAAGTACTAGGGCGTTCAAAATGTAATGCAACAAGATCGCGCAAACCTGTCCGATGTCCCGCGTGCCGGGCGGTCGCACACACCTGTTTCTCCTACAACAATGGAATACTCTCATTCGAATGTGATAAGCGGATCGCAGTCAAACACCTCGCTGATCAACTGGACGTTTCTGTTGTTAGTGCTTCCACAATCGTCCACCAGTTGGGTGCGCAAAGGGATGTGTCCTCTGAGTTTCCTGCAGCCTAACAGAAGTCTATAAAGAGTATAGTTTGAGCCAATGAACGATGCACTTCGGGGGAAGCAGTACGATGATGGGGAGGTTATTGACACAGCAAGACGTTGGCTGGGACGTCGACCAGTAGAGTGGTACCATGCGGGCATACAGGCCATCCCAGTCGGGTGGCGAAGTCCGTCGCATTGAACGGAGTTTATGTTAAAAAGTAGGCTTCTGTACCGAAAAGAGAGGGTAATAATATGACGTATTGGAATCCCGAATAAATCAACCTCCTTTCAGAAAAAAAGCTGGTTGCATTACTTATTAAACCCCCCTCGTAGTACGACTGTAGTCAACTGTAGTCTGTAGAAAATTATCCGCTACCAGTCACAATAAAACGTTACTGAATTGTCACACGACCGGGATCGGGCTAGCACACATCCTCAGGTGTTTATACATTCATGTACATGTTAATGTTCCTGGAGATCACTGTACAAATACAAAAATATTATTTGCTGGTGACTAAACAGATAGAAGTGGAACAATTGTAAGTGGCAAGTCAGTATTTGTCGAAAATACAGTGTTTCAAAAATGACCGGTATATTTGAAACGGCAATAAAAACTAAACGAGCAGCGATAGAAATACACCGTTTGTTGCAATATGCTTGCGACAACAGTACATTTTCAGGCGGACAAAGTTTCGAAATTACAGTAGTTACAATTTTCAACAACAGATGGCGCTGCAAGTGATGTGAAAGATATAGAAGACAACGCAGTCTGTGGGTGCGCCATTCTGTACGTCGTCTTTCTGCTGTAAGCGTGTGCTGTTCACAACGTGCAAGCGTGCTGTGGACAACATGGTTTATTCCTTAGAACAGAGAATTTTTCTGGTGTTGGAATTCCACCGCCTAGAACACAGTGTTGTTGCAACAAGACGAAGTTTTCAACGGAGGTGTAATGTAACCAAAGATCCGGAAAGCGATACAATAAAGGATCTGTTTGAAAAATTTCAACGGACTGGGAACGTGACGGATGAACGTGCTGGAAAGGTAGGGCGACCGCGTACGGCAACCACAGAGGGCAACGCGCAGCTAGTGCAGCAGGTGATCCAACAGCGGCCTCGGGTTTCCTTTCGCCGTGTTGCAGCTGCGGTCCAAATGACGCCAACGTCCACGTATCGTCTCATGCGCCAGAGTTTACACCTCTATCCATACAAAATTGAAACGCGGCAGCCCCTCAGCGCCGCTACCATTGCTGCACGAGAGACATTCGCTAACGATATAGTGCACAGCATTGATGACGGCGATATGCATGTGGGCAGCATTTGGTTTACTGACGAAGCTTATTTTTACCTGGACGGCTTCGTCAATAAACAGAACTGGCGCATATGGGGAACCGAAAAGCCCCATGTTGCAGTCCCATCGTCCCTGCATCCTCAAAAAGTACTGGTCTGGGCCGCCATTTCTTCCAAAGGAATCATTGGCCCATTTTTCAGATCCGAAACGATTACTGCATCACGCTATCTGGACATTCTTCGTGAATTTGTGGTGGTACAAACTGCCTTAGACGACACTGCGAACACCTCGTAGTTTATGCAAGATGGTGGCCGGCCACATCGCACGGCCGACGTCTTTAATTTCCTGAATGAATATTTCGATGATCGTGTGATTGCTTTGGGCTATCCGAAACATACAGGAGGCGGCGTGGATTGGCCTCCTTATTCGCCAGACATTTCCTGAATGAATATTTCGATGATCGTGTGATTGCTTTGGGCTATCCGAAACATACAGGAGGCGGCGTGGATTGGCCTCCTTATTCGCCAGACATGAACCCCTGTGACTTCTTTCTGTGGGGACACTTGAAAGACCAGGTGTACCGGCAGAATCCAGAAACAATTGAACAGCTGAAGCAGTACATCTCATCTGCATGAGAAGCCATTCCGCCAGACACGTTGTCAAAGGTTTCGGGTAATTTCATTCAGAGACTACGCCATATTATTGCTACGCATGGTGGATATGTGGAAAATATCGTACTATAGAGTTTCCCAGACCGCAGCGCCATTTGTTGTTGACAATTGTAACTACTGTAATTTCGAAAGTTTGTCTGCCTGAAAATGTACTGTTGTCCGAAGCATATTGCAACAAACGGTGTATTTCTATCGTTGCTCGTTTAGTTTGTATTGCCGTTTCAAATATACCGGTCATTTTTGAAACACCCTGTATATCTGTACTTACATAAAGATGAGGCATCATTATTAGAGTTACACACTTATTATTTTCACGTCCATATTTCAGTTTTTGTATTTATACAGTGATCTCCAGCAACATAAACACGTATATGAATGTATAATCACCTAAGGATGGGCGCAAGCTTGAAACCGGTCGTGTGACAAATAAATAACGTTTTATTGTGACTGGTAGCGGACATTTTTCTACAACCTATAAAGGAAAAGTCACGGAGTTCAACAGCATACACTATGGATAAAATTCACAACTGTGGTCAACCAGAGCTATTTCTCATTTCTTTCACATTTCTTTAAAAAGACAATAACATAACTAAATTAATGAAAAATATCTCATAACTGACTTCTGTTTCTTACACAGCTCCATTCTTGGGTTGGGTTGCGGAAATATGCTGTAAGAATCCATGTGCCGATGAGGAAGAAATGGCAACATCAACAGGTCCTTCTATTTTGCGTCTCGTAAACGTGGTTGATCCTTCACATCGGGTACAGCAGGATATACGTATGTGGACGGTATTTCCTCTTTTGAATATATTGACATTTTTTCCTTTATTCTTTTTCAGATTAAGAAGTTTTAATACCTATTTGAGATTGATGAATATGGCATACCTTCAGCATGATCCATTTGGAGATCTTATACGCCTGCATTGACAACAATGTTTCAGCAGCATCTTTAAAAGTAAAGAAGTCAGTTTTTATGCAGAGAAATGGAACTTAGAACTTCTGAGGGATGCCCTTGTAACCTCTCAACAGATTACTTCCGTAACCCCTCAATAAAAATGGTGACTAACCTCTCAATGAAATTGTAACTCATATATAACATTTCAATAATTAACTGTCTGTGAATCCAAGCTGGTAAACTAGATGTCAGCAATGCTGCGTCATGGCCCTGAAAAGTCATTCTGAATACACTGAAGATTCTTACCGCAATGAAGTCGCCGTATAAAACGTATATATCTGCTCCTATAAGAAATTTTTATAGCACAGGCCAGTGCAATGCTGGCCACTAGATTGTGTTATGAACGAAAAACAACTGATTTTATTTACGATAATTGGCATGACTGTGGATAGGATAAATTAATAAAAACTTTAAATTCAGATGAATGACTGTCAAAAGTTATCTTTATAACAAAGATTACTATTGAAAAATTATTGAAAAATATTTACATGAGACTTTGATACAACAATAGCACAAAATGGGTTGTTGCAAATTACATATGCACGCGGCAATCCGTAATAATAATTTTTGCTTTTACCTTACACTACATCACTCAGGCACCGCCATCGTTCTCCACAACCGGTCTTGGTAATTCCATACAGGACACAAGTGGTATCTGTGAGCTACACAACTTCAACTGATCTCTAAGAGCGACCTGACCCAACCGCCCGACTGCGAGCTACTACCACTAGTGCCGACACTGCTCTCTGGTGTGTGGTTTTATTGTAGCTTACATATCGCAGGCAGTGCGTGAGCAATTCATCGAAGTGCGCTAGCAATAAATTCCTTAGTCATGGACGTCTTACATAGCCTTCTTTGTCTTTCTGTTTCCACTAAAGCTCTTTGGTAATATCTCATCGGCTGACTTGCTCTGCGTCTTAAGGGGTGTAGGGGGGGGGGGGGGGGGGACGGACTACAGGAAATTTTGAATCCTTTTAACTTCCTAACAAATGTTGCTCCGCTTTAGCGTCCATCACATCCGCTTCCTTGCAGAAGTTTTATCCTGAATTCTGCCTTTAAAAGTTCCCATTTCGGTCTGCGTAGACAGTAAAATCGCTCGGGCTGGATGTTAAGTGTCTAGGTCATTATCTGCGTTTATAATTGTGAAGTAAATGGGATTATGGTCACTTTTAAGTCTATCTCAGGCCTTCCAGTTGTCAGTGCGCTCACTGACTTCTGAGTTTGAGAGAAAAATATCTATACTTGTAGCCGCACCTGCGAAATTTTGGATAGTAGGTGGGTTGAATGGCCCATTCATGACATGAAGGTGAAGTTTTAGTGTCCTAAAGAGACACAACGAACTGTTACATGTCGATTACTTCAAGGACAGCTCCGAGCCAGACGCCCTGTAGGGTGTATTCCACTGACACCAAACCACCGCCACTTGCGACTTCAGTGGTGTCAAGCGAGAGTTCATTGGAGGATGGAGTGGAGGTCAGTTGTGTTTCTTGATGAAACATAGTTGTGCCGCGGTGCCAGTGATGGCCGTGTGTTGGTTAGAAGGAGGCCAGTTGAAAACCTGCAACCATCTTGTCTGTGTGTTAGACACACTGGACCTACACCTGGGGATACGGTCTGCGGTAAAATTTATATGACAGCACTCTCGTGGTTATCCCACGCACCGTGACTGCAAAATTCGACCTTTTATGGTTCCATTCATGAACAGCATTACAGGAGGTGTTTTCCAACAGGATAACACTCGGCCGCGTACTACTGTTGTACTGTTGTAACGCAACAATGTCTACAGAGAGTCGGCATGTTGCCTTGTCCTGGTCGATCACCAGATCTGTCTCCGACCGAGCACCCGTGGGACAACATCGGACGCCACCTCTAGCGTCATCCACAAACGGCGTTAAACGTCCCTGTATTGAACGACCAGGGACCATGACACTCCCACAAACTGACATCATGACTAGCACAACACAACACATACACGTCTGCATGCTTACATTCAACATTCTGGCAGTTACACCGGCTATTACTGTACCAGTATTCCACATTTACAATGGCTTATCTCGTTCTCACATTAACCTTTTATCTTGCAATGTGAATCACTTAAATATGTTACCTATGTAACGATTCGTATTGAATTGTACTTAAGTTTCTTCTGCCTGGTCCATTGATGAATGAATGCATGCGAACTTTTCATGCTTCACAAAATTTATTCACATTAACTGACATCCGAACTGCACACTCGTCATGTAAACAGAACACGGACAGACTTCACTGATCTCTTTGACTTCCAAAAGTAACTTCAAAACTGACTCCTCGCAGCATCGCTGCATCGCTTTACATAGAATTTTTATAATAACTTCCAAAATAAAGCATTATTAATTCTGTACAACTTTGATCTTACAATTAAAATTTACAAAAAGTAAAGAAACTAATGGCACAGCCGAATAAGGTGTAAAATAGAATATTCAGTGAAATCTTTTATAGTAATATAAGTAATATAGTAATATAGTAATAAGAAAATCATTCTGAACCTTAACTACAATAATGTCTCTAGTATTATTTTAGTTACGTAATTGATTACAGTTTGGATTTGGTTACTAGTGCTCAGTGTTAGCACAGAGCTCGTGCTTTATCAGATAACATACATAAAATGCACAAATAAGGCCTCACATTCTGGGAATTGGAAAACTGTGAGATGTAAACAATTGGAGAGTTAATTAGAAATTTAATTACAAAGAATATTAATTACAGAGGAAGACAAAAAATAAATAACAAATGAAAACACAGCGCTTGGTAATAACTTTTAAGCTGCTTCTCAAGGTAGTGAGGTCTTCTATTACTAGATTTTAAGATTAGCATTTTGTTAATCAGAAGCATTGATTTTTATGCTAACATCTCTGCAGTCTCTAGGTATTTATTGCTAAGGACTTATTACTTCAATTTCTTGATTAGTTACTTAAGTTAGTATATGTACATAATTTTATCAATACCCGCCAGGGTAGCAGAAAGCGCTGACGTGCTGCTTCCTGGACTTGGTTAGGCGCGCCAGCCCCGGATCGAATCCGCCCAGCGGATTAACGACGAGGGCCAGTGTGCCGGCCAGCCTGGATGTGGTTTTTAGGCGGTTTTCCACATCCCGCTAGGTGAATACCGAGCTAGTCCCCACGTTCCGCCTCAGTTACACGCGTCGCAAACATCTGAAACACGTTCGCATTATTTCACGATTTACCCTAGATGTAGACAGCTGGGGGACACTGATTCTATCCCTGGGGGGTTCGGGGTGGTGGCAGGAAGGGCATCCAGCTACCCCTAAAAATAACCTTCCTAAATCCGTTCTAACACTCCGACCCTGCGATCGCTGTGGGACTATGGTGTAAGCAAAAGAAAGAAAGAAAATACATAATTTTATCAATGACAACAACCTACCGATAATTACGATAACGCACGTCCTTCCAGAACACTCCACACGACTTCACAATGAATATCAACTTTTTTAACAAACAGGACAGAATGATTATATCATACAAGGCCTTAGGAAGCACTGAATTGTCACATAAAAAGTGGTATCAGACATTTGAAATGAATTTTGGTGAAGGCTGTGTCGTTATGCCTAGACAAATTTATTCAAAAATGGTTCAAATGGCTCTGAGTACTATGGGACTTAACATCTATGGTCATCAGTCCCCTAGAACTTAGAACTACTTAAACCTAACTAACCAAAGGACATCACACACATCCATGCCCGAGGCAGGATTCGAACCTGCGACAGTAGTGACCACGCGGTTCCAGACTGAAGCGCCTAGAGCCGCACGGCCACACGGACCGGCGACAAATTTATTACCAATATTACATTATTCTACATTAATTAGTTTTGATATCTCGTTTGTCCGTCATAATAGCCAGGAAGCGGTTTTATGAATGTTCAGCCAAGCACTTAAGTGTGAATTGCAGCGCAGTCATGTAGTTGCAGGTTCAGGTGTAGACAAATGTAGATTAAGTGATTTTCTGAAGATGGCAAGCTCCTCATGAATTTGTGCCCACACGCGTTCGCAGATACATAGGTGGCGCAACATTGTTTTGAGTACTTTGTATGGAGAACAGTCACTTTCTCCACTTAACTACGCTATCTCGCTCCGCGACAGCGTGTTGAGCAATTCCGGTTTCTGCGCTGCGTCACGCGAGCCTGCTGACGATCTGCTCGGAGAGGCTATCGCCTGCGATGACACGCGGAAGCCGCCGCTGCTAGCTGGCTCCGCTCCAGCTGTGTGTGCGTGGCGAGGCACTCGCTGGGGAGTGACTCAGCTGCTGCCGTATCGTCCAGGAAGCGCCGAGGTATCCCAGGATACAGGGCCTGCCCCAACCAAGATTACTTGTAGCGACTTAGCCTAAGGCCATCGGCACACGAGCTTGTTCATTTGGCACTCTTAAGAGTTTTGTGATGTCACTTCCTGCCCTTTCTCGTCGAGGACCCATTTCGTCACTTGAAACACAGAATACCTTTTACGATACTTCAATTACGTGCCATGTAAGACAGAACAGACGGGAAGCAAGAACGCTCCCTACGTCACAAGCAGAAAGCAAGACACCATACTGCATTTCTCATGTTCAAGAAAAGTCTATATTTTATGTTATACTTCGATAAGTACTGAAGCTGAAGTCATGAACTGAAACTCATATGTCTCCAGGAAAATGTAATTCGATCACATTTATGTTATATGCTACACTCTGTGAATATATGCTGTTTCCAAGGATCGGCACTTTGAATGTCTCATGGACGAATCACTTCTCATATTATTTGCTCTAATAAAATTATGGGCAACGTCATATTCACAGATGAATAATTTTCGTATGTAATTATTTTCGCGTTATAGCTCACGTTTTATAACAGTAGGCCGATTTAAGGCCACAACTCATTGAAGGTTCATGAAAACAACGCGTTCTTGTTAAGATTTGTTATAGTTAAATGCCATTAACATTTCGGCGATAAAGCCTTGGCAATAATGTAACGTAAGATACTAAACCAAAAGAAACTGAATTTCTGCATAGCATAGATGGTTGAAGGCACCACGATGTACGTAGAACGGAGAATAAATCGGAATTGTATTCGCGTAATGTAACTGCCCCCCCCCCCCCCCCCTCCCCAAGAAACATGGACTTCGCCGTTGGCGGGGAGGCTTGCGTGCCTCAGCGATACAGATGGCCGTACCGTAGGTGCAACCACAACGGAGGGGTATCTGTTGAGAGGCCAGACAAACGTTTGGTTCCTGAAGAGGGGCAGCAGCCTTTTCAGTAGTTCCAAGGGCAACAGTCTGGATGATTGACTGATCTGCCCTTGTAACAATAACCAAAACGGCCTGGCTGTGCTGGTACTGCGAACGACTCACAGAAAGAGGAAACTACAGCCGTAATTTTTCCCGAGGGCATGCAGCTTTACTGTATGGTTAAATGATAATGGCGTCCTCTTGGCTAAAATAGTCCCCCATCCGGATCTCCGGGTGGGGACTACTCAAGAGGACGTCGTTAACAGAAGAAAGAAAACTGGCGTTCTACGGATCGGAGAGTGGAATGTCGGATCCCTTAACCGGTCAGGTAGGTTAGAAAACATAAAAAGGGAAATGGATAGTTTAAAGTTAGGTATAGTGGGAATTAGTAAAGTTAGGTGGCAGGAGTAACAAGACTTTTCGTCAGATGAATATAGGGTTATAAATACAAAATCAAATAGAGGTAATGCAGGACTAGGTTTAATAATGAATAAAAAATAGGAGTGCGGGTAAGCTACTGCAAACGGCATAGTGAACGCATTATTGTAGCTACGATACACCCGAAGCCCTTGCCTACTACAGTAGTACAAGTTTATATGCCAACTAGCTCTGCACATTACAAAGAAATTGAAGAAATGTATGATGAGATAAAAGAAATTATTCAGGTAGTGAAGGGAAACGAAAATTTAATAGTCATGGGTGACTGGAATTCGAGAGTAGGAAAAGGAAGAGAAGGAAAAATAGTAGGTGAACATGGATTGGGGTTAGAAATGAAAGAGGAAGCCGTCTGGTAGAATTTTGCACAGAGCATAATCATAGCTAACACTTGGATCAAGAATCATGAAAGAAGGTTGTATAATGGAAGAATCCTGGAGATGCTAGTAGGTATCAGATAGATTACATAATGGTAAGGCTGAGATTTAGGAACCAGGTTATAAATTGTAAGACATTTCCAGGGGCAGATGTGGACTCTGACCACAATCTATTGGTTATGAACTGTAGATTAAAACTGAGGAAACTGCAAAAAGGTGGGAATTTAAGGAGATGGGACCTGATAAACTGACTAAACCAGAGGTTGTACAGAGTTTCAGGGAGAGCATAAGGGAACAATTGACAGGCATAGGGGAAAGAAATACAGTAGAAGAAGAATGGGTAGCTCTGAGGGATGAAGTAGTGAAGGCAGCAGAGGATCAAGTAGGTAAAAATACGAGAGCTAGTAGAAATCTTTGGGTAACATAAGAAATATTAAATTTAATTGATGAAAGGAGAAAATATAAAAACGTAGTAAATGAAACAGGGAAAAAGAAATACAAACGTCTCAAAAATGAGACTGACAGGAATTGCAAAATGGCTAAGCAGGGATGGCTAGAGGACAAATATAAGGATTTGGAGTCTTATCTCACTAAGGGCAAGACAGATACTACCTACAGGAAAATTAAAGAGACCTTTGGAGAAAAGAGAGTCGCTTGTATAAATATCAAGAGCTCAGACGGAAACCCAGTTCTAAGCAAAGAAGGGAAAGCAGAAAGGTGGAAGGAGTATATAGAAGGTATACACAAGGGCGATGTAATTGAGGACAATATTATAGAAATGGAAGAGGATGTAGATGAAGATGAAATGGGAGATACGATACTGCGTGAAGAGTTGACAGAGCACTAAAACCTGAGTCGAAACAAGGCCCCGGGAGTAGACAACATTCCATTAGAACTACTGACGGCCTTGGGAGAGCCAGCCAGTCCTGACAAAACTCTATCATCTGGTGAGGAAGATGTATGAGACAGGTGAAACACCCTCAGACTTCAAGAGGAATATAATAATTTCTATCCCAAAGAAACAGGTGTTGACAGATGTCAAAATTACCGAACTATCAGTTTAAGTCACAGCTGCAAAATACTATCGCGAATTCTTTAAAGACAAATGGAAAAACTGATAGAAGCCGACCTATGGGAAGATCAGTTTGGATTCCGTAGAAATGTTGCAACACGCGATGCCATACTGACCTTACGACTCATCTTAGAAGAAAGAATATGGAAAGACAAACCTACGTTTCTAGCATTTGTAGACTTGGAGAAAGCTTTTGACAATGTTGACTCTCTTCCAGATTGTAAAGGTGGGAGGGGTAAAATACAGGAAGCGAAAAGCTATTTACAATTTGTACAGAAACCAGATGGGAGTTATAAGAATCTAGGGGCATGAAAGAGAAGCAGTGGTTGGGAAGGGAGTGAGACAGGGTTGTAGCCTATCCCCAATGTTATTCAATCTGTATATTTAACAAGCAATAAAGGAAAGAAAAGAGAAATTCGGAGTAGGTATTAAAATCCATGGAGAAGAAACAAAAACTTTTAGGTTCGCCGATGACATTGTAATTCTGTCAGAGGCAGCAAAGGACTTGGAAGAGCAGCTGAACGGAATGGACAGTGTCTTGAAAGGGGGATATAAGAAGAACATTAACAAAAGCAAAACGAGGATAATGGAACGTACCCGAATTAAGTCAGGTGATGCTGAGGGAATTAGATTAGGAAATGACACATTTAAAGTAGTAAAGGAGTTTTGCTATTTGGGGAGCAAAATAACAGATTATGGTCGAAGTAGAGGAGATAGAAAATGTAGACTGGCAATGGCAAGGAAAGCGTTTCTGAAGAAGAGAAATTTGTTAACATCGGGTATTGATTTAAGTGTCAGGAAGTCATTTCTGAAAGTATTTGTATGGAGTGTAGCCACGTATGGAAGTGAAACATGGACGATAAATAGTTTGTACAAGAAGAGAATAGAAGCTTTAGAAATGTGGTGCTACAGAAGAATGTTGAAGATTAGATGGGTAGATCACATAACTAATGAGGAGGTATTGAACACAATTGGGGAGAAGAGGAGTTTGTGGCATAACTTGACAAGACGAAGGGACCGGTTGGTAGGATATGTTCTGAGGCATCAAGGGATCACAAATTTAGCTTTGGAGGGCAGTGTTGAGGGTAAAACTCGTGGAGGGAGACCAAGAGATGAATACACTAAACAGATTCAGAAGGATGTAGGTTGCAGTAAGTACTGGGAGACGAAGAAGCTTGCACAGGATAGAGTAGTATGGAGAATTGCATCAAAGCAGTCTCAGGACTGACCACAATAACAATGTAACATGATTTTGTATACGTCTCTACGGCAATGTCTCACAGATATCGCAGCTGTATAGAAGACTACGTTTTACGAAATGGATTCTCATTTTGCGAATCCCAATTGAATTCAGCTGTCTGTGACACCTGTAAATTTGTGCCGGACAGGAACTCTAACAAGGATTTCCCGCTTACCGCGGTCGCCTTAACCACTTCGGTTATATAAGCACGTCTGCAGGACAGAACCAAACTTCCATTTGTCACAGGGTCCACAATGCTTAAGCTCATACCTTTTGTTATTTCCGTACAGCGAGAGAGAGTTTCAGACACAAACTATTATAATTAAGACGAGGACAGCCAATATTCTCTTTAGTACAGATGCATCCTATACTCGAAGTCTCATGGGAATCGGCGAAATGCCGCGAGTAATGCGGATAATGGGCAACGGGCATTACATTCGTAGTGTGTGGTTACGTTGAGAATTTGGGTCTGACGGGAGACGTGACAGAGTAGTCCGTGCAGTTGCGATGACCACCGTGTCTGGATGGCTCAGAGGTCCCCAACTGCAGAACGACACTGGGTCGATCAGTCAGACTGGCCAGTGGCAGAACTCCGTCCAATGCCATCGATATTACTGGACACCAGAGGCACCACCGACAGCAGACTGGCAATCAGTGCGCATACGACGGCTGCTGTGGCCGAGCGGTTCTAGGCGCTTGTCTGGAACCGCGTGTCCACTACGGTCGCAGGTTCGAATCCTGCCTCGGGAATGGATGTGTGCGATGTCCTTACCTCACCAACGGAAGCCTTTCTGCTACCATCGTCCAACGCGGAAGGCTAGACAAGAGCAGCTTCTCCAAGACGCCGAAAACGACACTCTAGGACCACGTCGGAACACGACAGCTCCCACTCGCAGGAGGAATAAGAACGAATCTTGCAGGACGCCGGCCGTGAGATCGGCGCCATTGCCACTGACTGAAGAACGGACGACGGGGCGGGTGGAGCCCGTCTGCGAGTCCTCTGCAGTGATCAACGGGAAGGTTCCATTGCTGCAAAGCCGATCAATCCCTCCCTATCAGCCACTACTATCTTATGGAACATGTGCAGACTTCCGCGCCCACATCGCGGGCCGTCGACGTACTGACTCAGCAGGCACCTGATCCGAGGCCTCCTGAGGTCTGAACATACTGGACGGGCCAAGGTCGGCGGGTGTGACGCCACTCGACACATCCACCATCACGAGGGATAACCCTGCCCGACCACCGCATCGCCAGGCTTACCTCCTGGCCACGATGAATACCGACGTGATAAGCTCTCCTGTGAAGATCCAACTTCTAAGAGAAACAACATGAGCCACAGTAGTCGACTTCGCATTCCTGCACTTTTGTGGCTACGCAACGTAATGACGCCTCGTTGTCCGACAGACCCCAGCGTCGCGATTTTAGTGTGTGACGATATAGAAGGCATCGAAATCAAATATCTCCCCTCCGGACTAGGATCAGCGGCCACGGCACTTGACATCCGAGTCATTAATGTTTATGCACCGTCAGGTACCAACAAACGTCGTGATCATGCCTGGTTCTGCTCCATTGACATCGCCTCTTTTCCTACGGCGATACGAATACAGTGTCTTCTACATCTACATCTACATACGTACTCCGCAATCCATCACACGGTGCGTGAAGGAGGGTACCTCAAACCACAACTAGCATCTTCTCTACCTGTTCCACTCCCAAACAGAACGAGGAAAAAATGACTGCCTATATGTCTCTGTACGAGTCCAGATCTTATCTTTGTGGTCTTTCCGCGAAATATAAGTTGGCGGCAGTAAAACTGTACTGCAGTCAGCCTCAAATGCTGGTTCTCTAAAGTTCCTCAGTAGCGATTCACGAAAAGAACGCCTCCTATCCTCCAGAGACTCCCACCCGAGTTCTTGAAGCATTTCCGTAACACTTGCGTGATGACCAAACCTACCAGTAACAAATCTAGCAGCCCGCCTCTGAGTTGCTTCTATGTCCTCCCTCAATCCGACCTGATAGGGATCCCAAACGCTCGAGCAGTACTCAAGAATACGTCGTATTAGTGTTTTATAAGAGGTCTCCTTCACAGATGAACCACATCTTCCCAAAATTCTACCAATGGACCGAAGACTACTTTCCGCCTTCCGCACAACTGCTTTTACATGCTCGTCCCACTTCATAACGCTCTGCAGTGTTATGCCCAAATATTTAATCGACGTGACTGTGTCAAGCGCTACACCACAAATGGAGTATTCAAACATTATAGGATTCTTTTTCCTATTCATCTGCATTAATTTACATTTATCTATATTTAGAGTTAGCTGCCATTCTTTACACCAATCACAAATCGTGTCCAAGTCATCTTGTATCCTCCTACAGTCACTCAACGACGACACCTTCCCGTACACCACAGCATCATCAGCAAACAGCCGCACATTGCTATCCACCCTATCCAAAAGATCATTTATGTAGATAGAAAACAACAGTAGACCCACCACATTTCCCTGGGGCAATCCAGATGGTACCCTCATCTCCGATGAACACCCACCATCGAGGACAAAGTACTGGGTCCTGTTACCTAAGAAGTCTTCGCTGGCGATCTTAATTGCGTCCGTCATCCTAAGGACCAAATCCCCCACTCCACGCTTTGTCCAGAACTGAGTATGGTGATTCACGATTTTCACTTGTGCAGCACATGTTGAAAGATGCAGGGCGACAGTTCTGGACACACACATCTTACCAGTCATCACACAGCCAACTGGATCGCATATATGTGTCACAAGGTCTTACAACGCGAGTGGTGGCCGCCGAACGACGGCCTCTGGCGTTTTCTGATCATAGTGGTTACATCTGAATGATGCATCTGCACACTCAACAAGTCTGGCGTAGTAATAGCCTTTGAATGGTGAATGTAACACACCTAGAGGATCCAGACTACCGACGGCAAGTCACCGCAACGTGGGCCAAATGTGAAGGGTGTCACTATTGATAGCAACTGACGTTGGCATAGTGGTTTCTCCACACCAAACCCGCAGACACTTATGCAGTTTGGCAAGGATGCGACTGCGTGGCACCAGCAGTCCCTGGACTTTTACTAGATGGCATTCGGGGAACTCGACACTCTACGCCCATCGCCAAGCAGACAACGAGAACGACACCGAATCAAAGCTCACCAATCGTCGTTGACAAAGCGCCTCTTAGAAGGCGCCGCAGTCCGCTCGCGACGACACGACCGAACGGCCGCAGAAGCCCCACCACCCTCAACAGTCTGGCGGACAAACGCCAACGACCCCGACAGTTAACCACACGCCTTACGAAGCAAGAAGGTCGCTCCTGTACGACCAAAACAACCATAGTGAAAACTATGGAGGATCATTTTCGTCATCTTTACCAGGAAAGAGCTGTAGACGATGAAGCCACTTCGGAAACAACACAACAGGTGACACACAGTATTCACAGGGCAATGGCGACAGAATTACCGAAGGAAGTCTCGTCTGAGGAGGTGGACGACGCCTTGGACGAAGGAGCGCTCGACAAGTCTCCTGGGCCCTATGGATTACAAGTCGAATTTTATCGGCCCTTGCATGACATTATGACTCACCACTGGGTTACAGTGTTCCGAGAACTCATGTCTCTGGACTGTACCATACCGCATACCTTCGTCGAAGCACCTCTTACACCAGTACACAAGCCAACAGGAGGAGAATCGGTCAATAACTATTGACAGTGTTGAACGCCGACTGCAGGAACTTTGCCAGGGTTTTAGCAGGCCACATTAACAAGACTTTGCCAGTGATTCTCACCCCAGGACAGACACGCAGGGGGGGGGGGGGGGGAGACACACCAACATACAAATGACTGTCAGCAATTGTTGGGCCTTAATAGGAATCGCCTCGGCATGCCGACTACGAGCGACAATCGTCTCCATCGATTTCAATCGGGCCTTCGACACAGTGCACTAGAACTCCCTACTACAGGTAACAGACCGCATGGGACTTCCTCCCACGATCACCGACACCCTGGGGCGTCTTCTGGCAGCAGCCAACTCTACAGTGCAGGTCAGTGGACCGGCGGCGGGTTCAATACCCATGGAGACGTCTCTAGGACAGGGCTGCCCCATTTCTACCTGTCGCGGTCGACCCAGTCCTTAGGGGTCTCAACCATAGCCTGTCTGGCATCACCCTGTGGGACATCACCTTCCGTTACAGCACGTACGCCGACGACCTGATACTGCTGCTTTGTTCAGCCAATGAAGATATACGTTATGAACACCTTGTAAGTAGGCTGTTTAGGTTTTTTTATTGGTAACGCCACACTATCTGTGCTGTGTGCAGTCAGTGGCTGGTTGGCATTGTTGTAATACTCGCCATTGTAGTGTTGGGCAGTTAGCTGTTAACAGCGCGTAGCGTTGCTCAGTTGGAGGTGAGCCGCCAGCAGTGGTGGATGTAGGGAGAGAGATGGCGGAGTTTTGAAGTTTGTAAGACTGGATGTCATGAACTGATATATATATATATATATATATATATATATATATATATATATATATATATATATATATATATATATATTTGACTATTAAGGTAAATACATTGTTTGTTCTGTATTAAAATATTTCATTTGCCAACTATGCCTTTCAGTAGTTAGCGCCTTCAGTAGTTTGAATCTTTTATTTAGCTGGCAGTAGTGGCGCTCGCTGTATTGCAGTAGCTTGAGTACCGAAGATTTTTGTGAGGTAAGTGATTTGTGAAACGTATAGGTTAACTTAGTCAGGGCCATTCTTTCGTAGGGATTTTTGGGAGTCAGATTGCGTTGCGCTAAAAAAATATTGTGTGTCAGTTTAAGCACAGTCGTGTATAATTTTTCTAAGGGGACGTTTCAACCTGTAAGGTGTCAGGCAAATCCAACACCTTTCATGAAAACCCTCACATGATAAGCAAATCCAGTAGTATGTCACATAGCTCCGAATAAATCGTAACATTAAATTAACCAAAGTAATACGAGTAACGAGTGAGCAAATGGAATACCACAGACTAACACAAGAATGCCTAAATGCATGTCATACCTTCCCACCGTGAGACAGACGCAGTTCCGAGGGGAGAAACGAGAACAGAAGCTGAGAGCAGAACCGTGTTAAGCTAGAAGGCCCCACGATAAGGGATGGACTGGACACCCACGTCGCCAGCCTACCGTTAAGACCACACCACCCGCACGTTTTAGCGCGAGACTTTTTCGCGTCTCTCTTACGTCAAGGAGCCCCCCCCCCCCCCATCCCATGTTAAAAGCTAGAGCCCTCCAGAAAAACAGTGTAGATCTTACGATAACACAAAAAGGGCCACACCAACTGCAAGTTTAAGCGTGAGACTTTTTCGCGTCTATGTTACATTAAGACCACCCCCCAGCCATTGTTAAAAGATAGAGCCCTCCAGAAGAACAGTATAGATCTTACGATAACGCTAAAAGGACCACACCAGCTGCAAGTTTTAGCGTGAGATTTTTTCGCGTGTCTGTTACGTTGCAAACTTTAAAAACATTGCCCCACCACGAAAAGTATAACGTTTCTCATTGGATAGACAGAATTTTTGTAGGCGGAGCTTAAGATTAACATTGACACCCTGATTGGTCAGATGAAAACACAGCCAGATAGTTTTTTTTTTTTAACTAACTTCGGTAAATGGTAGTAAGGAGAAGTTAGAGGAGAGTTGCTTCCGACATGGCGAGGTGAGCGGAGCTGTGCGCCGGCCGCCGCCCTGACGCTGCCTAAACACCGACAAGGTAATGAACGCACGCGATACCGCATTTTTGAGCACATAGGGCTTCACTCAGAACTGCAGAAGTCTCATCTGTTACACCCCCTTTTTGCGTAATACTAGTGTCGATCGTCAATTAAAGCTCATGGTGTTCACATTTGCCACTTGAAGTAAAAATCTGAAACGCGATGATTTTTCTGTTACATTGTTACTGAGAAGCCACATCAGCCACTGTAATTTACGACAAGTTAGATGAGCAATTAAAGATAATTGAGGGTCACTGTAGACCATTTCGATAGTTTGCTCTTTTGTGAAATTTAATTTAAACCTAGAATATAGAAGTGATATGGCATAGGTCATCCTTCGATCCATTGTAGAACTTGGAAACCCATTCAGGGAATAGTCGTTCACATTTTTGTTGAACGCAGTTGTTTTTTTACCATCCTGTATTAAAACACTTCCTTTTATCAATAGTGCAATTTATAAACGATGTTTTGTGAGTAGAATAAAATTTCCAATGGTAAATGTAACTGCTTTTTCGACGTTATTTTACCAGCTAACTAAAAATAGGAAAGCCTTCAACCCCTTCCACTAAATTTTGTTAGTATTACGATTCTTTTACAGGGAGTGCAGTGGAGCTGACGCTGAGATTATTAAGTATTTGGTTATATCATCGCTAGTCTCACTGAACTCTTCTGAATTCTACATGTCATGCATGGCTCAAATGGTTCAAATGGCTCTGAGCACTATGGGACTTAACATCTGTGGTCATCAGTCTCCTAGAACTTAGAACTACTTAAACCTAACTAACCTAAGGACATCACATACACCCATGCCCGAGGCAGGATTCGAACCTGCGACCGTAGAAGTCGCGCGGTTCCGGACTGAGCGCCTAGAACCGCGTGGCCACCACGACCGGCGCAGGCCACGCAGTTCCCGTAAATTACGGGCCGGTGGTTTGCGGGTGCAGAGCTGGCGGCTGATAGTATACCAGACGTGTTGCATAGGGTTCAGATCAGACGAATTCGATAGCTCAGAGACTGACGTGGGTTCACTATCCCGTTACGCAAACCACCATAGCGCGAATCTGGCCTTGTAACTTCAACGGTTATCCACCTGGAAGATGTCATCGCCGTTGGGGAAGATATTTACATCTACATCTACGTGATTACTCTGCTGTTCACAATAAAGTGCCTGGTAGAGGGTTCAATGAATCAGCTTCAAGCTGTCTCTCTACCGTTCTACTCTCGAATGGCGCGGGGGAAAAACGAGTGCTTAAATTTTTCCGTGCGAGCCCCTATTTCTCTAATTTTATAGTCATGATCATTTTTCCCTATATAGGTGGCTGCCACCAGAATATTTTCGCAGTCGGAGGAGAAAACTGGTGATTGAAATTTCATGGGAATATCCCGTCGGAAAGAAAATCGCCTTTGTTTTAATGATTGTCACTCCAATTCACGTATCACGTCTGTGGCACTATCCCCCAATTTCTTGATAATATAAAACAAGCTGCCCTTCTTTGAACTTTCTCGATGTCATCCGTCAGTCCCACCTGATACGGATGCCACACCACACAGCAGCACTCCAGAAAAGGGCGGACAAGTATGGTGTAAGCAGTCTCTTTAGTAGACCTGTTGCACCTTCTAAATGCTCTGCCAGTGAATCGCAGTCTTTAGTCTGCTCTACTCACAACATTATCTATGTGGCCGTTCCAATTTAGGTTATCTGTAATTGTAATCCCTAAGTATTTAGTTGAATTTACAGTCCTCAGGTTTGTGTGACTTATCGCGTAATCGAAATTTAGCGAATTTCTTTTAGTACTCATGTGAATAACTTTACACTTTTTTTATTCAGGGTCAATTGTCACTTTTCGCACAACACAGATACCTAAATCATTTTGCAATACCTTTTCGTCATCTGATGACTTTACAAGACGATAAATGACAGCATCATCTGCCCAAATAATCTAAGAGGGCTACTCAGATTGTCTCCTATGTAGTTAATATAGGAACAATAGAGGCCCTACAACACTTCCTTGGGGAACGCTGGGTATTACTTATGTTTTACTCGATGACTTTCCGTCTATTACTACGAACTGTGAGCTTTCTGTCAGGAAATCACGAATCCAGTCGCACAACTGTAGCGATACTCCGTAGCCACACAGTTTGGTTAGAAGACGCTTATGAGGAACGGTGTCAAAAGCCTTCTGGAAATCTAAAAATATGGAATCAATTTGACATCCCCTGCCTATACCACTTATTACTTCATGAGTATAAAGAACAAGTTGTGGTTCAGAAGAACGGCGTTTTCTAAATCCGCGCTGAAAATGTGTCAATAAATCGTTTTCTTTGAGGTAATTCATAATGCTGGAAGACAGTATATGTTCCAAAAACCTACTGCAAATCGGCATCAGTGATAAGGGCCTGTAATTCAGCGGATTACTCCTATTTTCCTATTTGGTTATTTGTGTGACTTGAGCAATTTTCTAGTCTTTAGGTACGAAAATTGCTGCGAGCGAGCGATTGTAGATAATCGTTAAATATGGAGCTACTGTATCAGCCTACTCTGAAAGGAACCTGACTGATATACAATCTGGAACGGAGGCCTGCCTTCAGTAAGTGATTTAAGCTTCTTTGATACACCGAGGATATCTACTTCTATGTTTCTCATCTTGGAAGTTGTTCTTTATTGAAGTTCAAGAATATTTACTTCTTCTAGTTTGGTGAAAGGGTTTCGGAAAACCGTGTTTATTAAGTCTGCTTTAATGGCACTGTCATCAGTGACTTCTCCGTTGTTATGAAGGTATTGATTGCGTCTTGCCATTGGTCTGCTTTATGTGTGACCAGAATGTCTTTGGGTTTTCTGCCAGATTCCGAGACAGAGTTTCGTTGCGTAAATTATTGAAAATACTTCGCAGTGAAGTACGCGCCATATTTCGAACTTCTGCAAAGCTTTGCCAATCTTGTGGGGTTTGCGTTCTTTTAAATTTGGCATGGTTTTTTCACTGATCCTGCCACAACGATCTGACCCGTTTTGTGTACCATGAGGGATCAACGTCATCATTTAATAGTTTATGTGTTATATATCTCTCAAATTCCGTCGATACTACCTCTCTGAAATCATTCCAGATTTTTTCTGCGTTTATGTGATGTGATCGGAAGGATTAAGGCGTTAAGAGCATTTTTATCAGCTTTTGAAAATAGATGTACTTTGTGTTTCTTTTTTATGGTTGTGGGTGTTACGGTATTCAGCCTAGCAGCAACTGCCTTGTGGCAGCTAATCCCTGTATTCGTCACAATACTCACTATTTGTCCAGGATTATTTGTTGCTAAGATGACAAGTGTGCTTTCGCAACCATTTACGCTTCAAGTGGGCTCATGAACAAATTGTTCAAAATAATTTTCTGAGAAAGCATTTAGTAAAATTTCGGATGACGTTTCATGCCTGCCGCCGGTTTTAAAAGTGTAATTTTTCCAGCATATCGAGGGTAGATGGAAGTCGCCACCGACTATAATTGTATGAGTGGGGTACCTATTTGAAACGAGACTTAATTTTCCTTTGGACAATTCTGAGTGGGGAGGTCGGTAAAATGGAGCTCTGGTTGTTTCCCAACACAGCTATGATAACATCGATCGTTTCTACAACTACCTTACTGCCCCCTTATAGACGGACGCCCTTTCTGTGGTTCCCTGATACCCTCTAACCTAAAAAACCGCCCAGTCCCTTACACACAGCCCCCACTACCTGTGTAGCCGCTTCCTGTGCGTACCAGACTCCTGACCTATTAAACGGAACCCGGAAACCCACCACCCGATGGCGCATGTCGAGGAATCTGCAGCCTACACGGTCACAGAACCGCCTGAGCCTCTGATTCAGACCCTCCACTCGGCTCTGCACCAAAGGACCACAGTTCGTTCTGTCGACAATGCTGCAGATGGTGAGCTCCGCCTTGATGTTGCACGCAAGACTGGCAGTCTTTACCATTTCCGTTATGCGCCCGAAACCAGAGAGAATCTCGCCTGATCCAAAGCGACACACGTCATTGGTACCGACATGGGCCACCACCTGCAGTTGGCGGCACCCTGTACTCTTCATGGCACCCGGAAGCACCCTTTCCACATCCGGAATGAGTTCCCCTGGTATCCACACGTAATGCACACTGGCTTCCTTCCCCTCCATGGCAGCCACGTTCCTAAGGGGCCCCATTACGCGCCTAGCGTTGGAGCTCCCAACTACTAGCAAACTCACCCTCTGTGAATGCCCAGACCTTGAGGGCCGAGAAGCTTCCTGTGGAACAGGATGGACGACTGCATCCGGCTCAGAGACTTCGTCAGCCACAGATAACGCCAGAAACCGGGGAGGCCTTACGATCGCCCCCTCGGAAAGTTTCTCTCTGCTTGCCAGACTTTGGAATGATCTCTCACTCGACCACGGGTGAGGGGTGAACCTGAGTGCAGGCAGTACCCGGGGCGGCCACAGAAGTGGACCGATAGAGGGAAGCATGTAGAGATGCAGCTGGTCCAGAATAACTCTCTTGTAGTCATTGTGTTTTCTTTTACTACTGCAGGTCCCATAGGAGCCCAGGACAATCTCTCCCATAGCGTAATCAATATATTACCCGCTATTTACAAAGCCGTGGAATATGGTTAAGACCAAATTACTATACACTTGTGCAAATTCAACTTGTTTGACAAATATCATCCCGACTTTCGGAAACACCACAGCACAAACAGTGCACTAATCAAGGTAACTAATGACCTCAAATATACATGGACAGCCGCAAGGCCACAACATTGACTCTACTAGAATTCAACAAAGCTTTTTATACTGTCAGCGTTGACATACTGTTAAAAAAATGCTACGGTTTTACTTCTCAGATAGGTTAGCATGTGTGGAGTTGCGCCAGACTGGTGCTGCTTATTCTACTGCAGAGATGCATAGTGTCAAGGCAGATACACGGAGCAAGTTAGGTTGTGATCCGCAGGTGGTGCCAGTAAGTTTACTAATGATGTTGTTCCAGGCAGATGCTTTCAGCATTGTTTCTTGACAATGATCTTTGAGCGAGAGACTATGATCCAACTCTGCTCCCAGGTATTTTGGAGTACCGTAGTGACGTAGTTGTTGGCGTCTCCAGGTAATATTTAACTTCGTTTCTCAGATGAAAGGTACAGACCAGCGTCTTTCTGGGATTTGGTTTAGGTAGTTGTAACCATAACACTTGCCGAGATTCTCGAGGACTTATATCGTCTCTCTCTCTCTCTCTCTCTCTCTCTTTGGTATGGAAATGCTTTAATTTTTTTAAATGCAAGGTGTGGTCGGGTTTGTTGAAAAAAAGAGGTAATGGATATTTAATACGCTGTTGGCGTCACTTATATACTGCGCGCGCGTAAATGTGGCTTACATTCACAGCTAATCAAGGTTGCTACGTAGGCACAAATGCTAGTGAAAATGGGTACTGTTTTGCTTGTAATCGTCTAAACTCGGGGCTAGCTCAAAGATAATCAGAAGTAGCAAGGAATTATTACTGTTATTGACCGTTAAATTAATTGTTGCGAAGAGAGAGACGATGTAATCACCTACGTAGCGTAAGGATTTTTACTCACGATAAATAATTCTCATTGAGAGCGAGTTGGCTTCATCTTAGGTTAAGCATTT
The DNA here is from genome assembly GCF_023897955.1 of Schistocerca gregaria. Classification (NCBI taxonomy): domain Eukaryota; kingdom Metazoa; phylum Arthropoda; class Insecta; order Orthoptera; family Acrididae; genus Schistocerca; species Schistocerca gregaria. The sequence continues at coordinate 202,649,918 of NC_064926.1, forward strand.
ACTAGACAGAAATAAATTTAATTGCAAACCCAAAGATATCGTAAGGCAAAACCTAAGCCATTTTGCATACTGCAGTTAAGTCTATCTATGCAATTCCGTAAAAATTCTGATAAAATGAACTTGCAAATATTAATACTTGAAATTGCTATCAATATTCAAAGTATTTATAATGTTAACTAAATTCCACGTAATGGCCGCCTATGTGCCAATACGGCAAAAGGAAGTCATATGAACATTCTTCTACACACATTCTTCTACACAACAGTTAAATATTTCCACAGGGAGGAAGAAAGTCTGAATAAGAGTAGAAGAAATTCACTTTTTATGGTATATTCTAAAATGTAATAGATACAACAAACAAAAGTAGTAGTCTATCTTTGAACCAAGTCTTTTGTAACCTTAACAAGATACATAGTTACGAAGAATGTCTATACATTGTATAGCTACTCCTTGATACTAATATATATTTTTTATTTCCATATTTAACACAAAAATGTCATATTGACGAGTTGAAGGTTTTCTAGCTATCTGTCGTATTAGTTACGGCTTTTGAAAGTTAACCCTGCGGGGCTGTTATAAATGACTGAGAATGAAGCAAAATTTACTAGAATTTTAACAACATTTAATTTCCAAAAGAAAAAACAGACATAAAATATGCTAAACAAGTTATTGATTCAATTCTGTAAGCAACTACCAGGTGGTTTCAGAGTACAATGAACAAGAATCCTGGGTGGCAGAAGTGAGTCAAGTACTCTGGCCCTAAAAGTGTGGATGACGCAATCTGATCTGACGCTGAGATGACTTTGAGTGATCAAATCTATAGAAGTTTCTTTATATAGGTGAAGCTGAGAGCAAGTGGCGATTGAGATCTGTAGACCCTGACAATGCCAGAGCGGCAGTCCGTTACCCTGTTTGCTTCGTGCAGCGATGTAACTTGCAGCTGGGAGATGTGAGCGGCGGAGGCGAGGCGTAAGTCGGCGCCTGTCCAATGACCGCGATCACGAAAGAAATGCAAAAATCCCACGGTCTAGCGATCAGGCAGACGGACAGCAATTTAGTCTCTACCAGACCCCTGAAATCACGGTAGATTTCAGTGTCTGACACACACGTTCGCTGCTCATACCAAGGCCCGATTTGGCTCACTCATACGACAGAGCGCACAAAGGTTACCAAACGTCAAGACTGGTAAACCAAAAACTAATAAGTGTGTCCTCGGAAAACGAGTAGTCCAAGGCATTTGAAGTCTCACTGTCGGTACCGTAAGAACTTCATCACAGCCTCTCCAGTCTAAACAACTCACATGTAAAGTCAGTCTTAGGACAGATCCCAAGTACCAACCACACATGCCAGAGCTTCGACTAGAAACCCTTACCAGACCAAAGTCAAGCACCTGAGTGCCATGCACCTCTTCCGAAAAAAAAAAAAAAACGTTTTCCCGCAAAGTGCACGAACGACAGCGCCTTCACGCCGTCTTGAGCCAATCACAGGGCTCTAGAGGCGCTAAATCTCCCCTCCCACACGACAGCACTAATACATGTCGAATCCATCCTGTGTCTCTAAAAAAAAAAGGAAACTGCTAATTACTGGCTTTCGCAGAGGGGGAAGATAATTTTCTCAGAAGTCATGTCACTTCTCACGCCAACAAGTGAACTGTTATAAACATAAGGATATTTATGTAAATCGCCTGTGCATTGGAGCTTGATGGTCCTAGCTTTGAGGTGTAATAACAATTCTATCTCTAAACGTTTATCAAATCAAATGGTTCAAATGGTTCTAAGCACTATGGGACATAACACCTGAGGTCATCAGTCCCCTAGACTTAGAACTACTTAAACCTAACTAACATAAGGACATCACAAACTGCCATGCCCGAGGCACGATTCGAACCTGCGACTGTAGCAGCAGCGAGGTTCTGGATTATAGCGCCTAGAACCGCTCGGCCTCAGCGGACAGCTAAATGTTTCTCAGACACCAGGATTTCCTATACAAAAGATGCGGCTGATGGAAATGTTTCACAGACCTATTTGCAGCATCGGCAAACACAAAAATCTGTGAATTTTTATTATGTGTGGCACTACACACAATGCCTGGTTTATGACTCCACTGTGTAGATGCATTCCTTCAGACCGTCGCCCCCAGCCCAGTGTCCACTGGCGCCACTGCAGGTAGCTCGGCATTGTTCTGCTGGAGACCTGTCTTGAGGAGGGGATGCCCTATCTGCCTTGTACGGCTGTGGGCCTGTCTGGCAAGATCTACTGAGTGTGGTCTCGCCACCAATTGCTTCCAACTCCAAACATGTCGTTTCTACGAGCTAAGAACCTTAAAATTACCTCTTGCTTTTAGCGCCCTACCAGGCTCCATCAACATCTGCTCAGACTATTAACTTTCTAGAGCCTCGCTCAAGGTGTATCAGGTTGTAACAAAATGTTTAATAATTTTGTGCATATGAAAAATAGTTGAGAGAGCAACTTGTCCTATCTCAGTTTTATCGACAGAAATATACTTAGTTTTGTACCATTTTTAGTTTCCTCATTTATCCTCCTGGTACAGGTTTAGTCTAATTTTTATTGGGCTTTGCAGGCTGCTGTAAGTTTCATCTCCATTCCCTCGATGGTTTTGCCTTGAGGTGCAACTGCTGTGTCATCTGCATAAATAAGTAGTGGAAACACATGACAGTCAGAGGTAGCCACGAATGCCTGTGTTCGTTACATGTGCAACATTCGTTGATATGACCATGCCTTTGCTTCATACGTTCAGTGAGGCTGGTTGCGGCTAGATATTTTTGGAAATTTGTGGTGAGATGTTGTGGGACCAAGCTGGTGAAGTTATCAGTCCCTAAGCTGACACACTACGTAACCTAAATTGAACTAACGGCAACACACACACCCAAGCCTGAAGGAGGACTCGAACCACTGATGGAGAAAACCGCGTGAACCGTGACAAGATGCATTAGACCTCACGGCTACCCCACACGGCACGGCAACATATGTTACGGGATTACCAGACGCTATGTCTCACTTCACCAGCTCTTCATACACAAGTACCTCGCCGCAACAGATTGAATATGTTTCGTGCAATCATAATATAAACACAAGGTCACATATATTTGGTATGCCAGATATGACGATTCATAAAACAATAACGTATGCAAACTCCTTCGCTGTCGCTTTGGCCTCCTATGGAACAAGCTGTCCTGCCCTCTTCGCACAATTCCATATCGCGCACTTTTAAGGAAACGTTGAATAAATTCCTCCTTTCATCCTTATAAAGTTATCCGTAAAAATTAATGCATACAGACACTTCCCCTTTGTCAAATAGCAAAGACAATGCTCCGACTTCTCCCAGTTACGCTCCTTACTCTTTTCCTTTCTCTACGAGTCACGCCAACTTCTGTTCCCTTATATTCTTCGACTGTGTCTTGCCACATTCATCTTTCCCTCTGTTGTCCATCTCTCTTTCTGTGCCCATTGCTATTATCATTTATAATATGAGGGTTGACCAGAAAGTACTGCACCGCATTTTTTTTTTCTCAGCCGAAAACGATGTTACGACCGCTAAACGTTACTGATGTATTAGAAAAAGTCTCCTGAGTGAGCACGCCAAGTTTCCGCCACTTCCGACAGATAGCGTCGCTGCTGGACAGTTTCAAAATGGAGTCTGTAGGTGATGTACGTTACAAGCAACGTGCCGTCATTGAATTTCTCACTGCAGAGAAAGAAACTGTGGGGAATATTCACAATCGCTTGTGCAAAGTCTATGGAGCATCTGCTGACGACTGAAGTACAGTTAGTCGCTCGACACGCAGCGTGTGGTCATCAGAATGCGGTTCGGCGTAGCTCCACGATTTACACCGGTCAGAGAGACTACCCACGGCTGTCGCACCTGACACATCTGACCTCGCCCCCTCGGACATCCTCTATTTTGGACCAGTAAAGGATGTCATTCGTGGAAGACATTTTGAGGACGATGAGGAGGTGATTCACACACTGAAGCAGTGGCTCCGCCATCAGGACAAGAATTGGTACCGACAGGGCATACGCACCCTTGTTTCACGCTGGAGGAAGTCAATAGAACGGAATGGAGATTACGTGGAAAAGTAGGGTGTGTAGATAAAATACCATTCCTTTCAAGAGTGCTTCTCATTATGTTCAGTAAAGAATTGTTGAAGAAAAAAAATGCGGTGCATTACTTTCTAGGAAACACTCGTACAATGTGTAACCTTATCCCACAGATTCCCGATCTCAAACATATAGTAAGTTGCATAGGAGTTCATCCTCTGAGTGTATTTCTTTCTTGGTTTGTTTCAAAAAGGATAAATGCTGGTGTCTCAGGACCTTTTAATCTATTGTTTCTCAGCCTTCCTCCTAAATGTTTGAACTAAAAGGTGGTGTCAGGTACGAATATATTGATTGAGTTAAATTATATTGTTGTAAATATTTACTTTCATCACTCCTAATGATTTAATTTATTCCTTGTCCGACTTTTTAATGTCTTTCAATAAATATTCGTTGTCGCACATCCTAATGGGATGATGCAATGGATCGGTCTCCATTGCCACAGCCTTCAATGTCTATTGCACGTTCTGAAAAAGACTCTATCTTCATTCAGTAGACAGAATACCAAGTCTAATGTCAGTTTTTGAACTTGACTTTATTATAAGGTCAGTTCTGACGCAAAACGTGTGGTTGCCTTTCCAATGTCAGGCGTCATCCTGTTAAAGCCAGGCCGACAGCACAGGCTTCGCCGATTTTAATACCTCATCTCATCAGTATAATCTTTTGCGTATATTATCCCGCACAACGACTATTTAAAAAATTGACATTCAGAGAAAGGGCGATTATACACTCGTAATTTTATAACCTACCTTCCTGTAATCTCCAATTACTTTTGTACCGGGTGGTTTTAATTAAACTGAATGTGTTCCAAGTTATGCAGTGCGGGCTATATACATCACAGAACGCTGAAGCATCGTAGGTATGTTAGTTAATCTGTGCACGCGAGGAATATTCTAACAAGAATAATAGCTCCATTTTTTGCCACCAGGTGAAAATGTGGCGGTGCAGGCAGCCAGAATATGAAGTGAGTGAAGGAAAATGGAAGGAACGATCAAACACATCATAATGTTGGTTCTGGCACATTTATTAGGATGTGGACACAAGTTACAGCATGTTTCCAGTATTCTCTCCCGACTCTGCAACATGCTGCATCTGTACTACGGCGTGGTCGATAGTTGCTTGCAGTATTTGCGATGTAATCTGAGTGATAAGCCGTCGTATGTTATCCTTCAGATCAGGAACAGTCCAGATACATCCCTGATAGAAACGGTCTTTCAGATATAGTCACACGGATTTAGGTCAGGGATCTGGAAGGCCACACATCTTGAAATTGCCTAGAGGTGATGTGGTCATTATCGAAGGTTTCTCGAATCAAATCTTTCACCTGGCAAGTGGCATGTAGTATCGTCCCATCTTGCATGAAAATAGTGGCGTGGACAAAGCTCCATTCTTGCGAAGGTGGGATCACGTGTTGCACAAGGATATCCTTATAACATGCAGACGCCACCGTACACCTAGCAGGCATGTGAGGAGTCATCTCAGAGAAAACCGGACCGAGAATGGAGGAGCAACACATCACAACCGGCCGGTGTGACCGAGCGGTTCTAGGCTCTTCAATCTGGAACCACATACCGCTACGGTCGCAGGTTCGAATCCTGCCTCGGCCATGGATATGTGTGATGTCCTTAGGTTAGTTAGGTTTAAGTAGTTCTAAGCTCTAGGGGACTGATGACCTCAGATGTTAAGTCCCATAGTGCTCAGAGCCATTTGAACCATTTTGAACAAACACATCACATAATATGAGTACAGTGGATGTTCCTACACAATATCCACACAATATATGGCGGAGGTGAACACCGTATGTGACAGTTCTATGCATTCGCTGCACTGTGCAGAGTAAAATGTGCCTTCTCCGTCCCAAGAATATTCCAGGGATACGTCATGCATTTAAGAGCGTGCCAAAAACCGAAGGATAAAGTCATGACGTTGTAGCCATATTCGGGCTTCATTTGGTGCACATTCTGAATGTTGTAGGGATTCCAGTGCAAAATCCGCCACAAACTCTTTTGAGCTGTTGACCTGGGGAGAGACACTTCCCCTGATTCTCTGGCTGCAGAGTTTGAGACTTGTCGGCTATAGCTATAGCAACTTAATAACTACAATGCCGCGCCCTCTAATTCGCCTCTTTTTTTTCATATTTCTGGATCACGTTCTTTAGTACTTATATTGGCAAGGGTCATCTTCGCAGCTCTTTCTGACGGCGACATTTCCAAAGTGCAGCGCTGCTATTGCCGTTCAGATGAAACAACTACACCAGCCATGCACGGTCTTCTCAATAGCCACCGCGGTTGGTACGGCAGACTTGAACTTTCTTAACCCTTAGCACCAACAGTCACTTCACAAATAAGTCAACATGCGTCGCTAAGCAACAAACAGCATACCGACCAAAAAACAGGACAAATTTCACATTCTGACTTCTGACAGCGCCATACTTTCAGTGGTGGCAGAAACTAGAACTACTATTTCGTCAGCATACTCGACGAGCGCATTGATTAATGAACATATCTAAGTCGTTTCAACATCTTGTGACGTATATAGCCCCCACTGCAACACTCGGAATCTCGACAATTATATATAGCCATCCGATATTTACCGCACACGAATATAAACTGTGTATATTTTTCTTATGTGCGCCACTGTAACTTTTATTTTCCAAATTTAGAAAGAACACGCTTACTGTAATATATGAAATGTAAAATATGTACAACAGTTATTTAGCTACAAGAGAGGTCCTGATGACTAATCCTAATCAGTAACGAAATAAAAAGTAAATAAATAAAATATTACTAACGCCACCGACCCGCAGCTATGGAGCGGCCCTGTTTCGAGCTATCGTTCGCTTTGATAATAGCGAATCCCGACATGACCATTAACCTGGCGTGATAATAACCGTGATTCATCTGACCGGACGACACATTTCAGTTAATCCAAGGTTCAATCTCGATGATCCCGTATTCCACTGCAATCGTAATTGGCGATGTCATTAGATCGACACATGAACATATAGAGATCATCCACTGTGGAGCGTAATGTTCAAGAGCGTGCACGGAATGAACTGTTCCAACGAATTTGTGCCTGCACTGTAGTCAGATAGTCAGATCTGCCAATGATCGCCGCCAATCCCAGCTTACAACTCGGACAAGCCTCTGAGCCGCATGTTCTGATATGAGAGGTGGATTTTCCAACCCTTGTCGCCTATTCGTGATTTCTCGGTTCTTCATTCACTGAAGGTTGTGGATTCATTGATCATCAGTGCGAATCCGTACATGAATTACTTCCGGAATGTCTTTCGTACATATCCAAAAGAACAGACATTAGACATTCATATACACTGAAGCGCCAAAATATTTGGTAAAAGCTTGCGCATTCGAATACAGAAATATATATACAGGCAGAATCTGGCAGTGCGGTCGGCAACGCCTATATGAAACAACGAGTGTCTTGCGCAGTTGTTAGGTCGGTTACTGCTGCTATAATGGCAGGTTATCAGGATTTAAGGGAGTGTCAACGTGGTGTTACAGTCGGCGCACGAGCGAAGGGGCACAGCATCTCCGAGTTAGCGATGAAATGGGGATTCTTCCTTACGACCATTTCACGATTGCGTCGTGAGTATCAGGAATCCGGTAAAATATCAAAATTCCGACATCGCTGCGGCTGGAAAAAGATCCTGCAAGAACGGGACGAACGACGACTGAAGAGAAGCGTTCAAGGTGACAGAAACGCAACCCTTCCGCAAATTGCTGCAGGTTTCAGTGCTGGGCCATCAACAAGTGTCAGTGTGCGAACCATTCAACGAAACATAATGAGCTTTTTGAGCCGAAGGCCCATTCGTGTACCCTAGATGACAGGACGAAACAAAGCTTTACGCGTCACCTGGGCCCGTCAACACACACGTTGGGCTGTTGATGACTGGAAACATGTTGCCTTGTCGGACGAGTCCCGTTTCAAATTGCACCGAGTGGATGATCGTGCACGGGTATGGAGACAACCTCACGAATCCATTGCCCTGCATGTCAGCCGGAGACTGTTCAAGTTGTTAGAGGCTCTGTAATAGTGTGGGACGTATGCAGATGGAGTGATATGGGACCTCTGATACTTCTAGATACGACTCTGACAGGTGACACGTTCGTAAGCATCCTGTCTGATCACCTGCATCCATTCATGTCCAGTGTGCATTCCGACGAACTTGGGCAATTCCAGCAAGACAATGCGACACCCCACACGTCCAGAACTGCTACAGAGTGCCTCCAGGAACACTCTTCTGACTTTAAACACTTCCACTGGCCACTAAACTCCCCAGACATGAACATTATTGAGCATATCTGGGATGTCATGCAATGTGCTGTTCAGAAGAGATCTCCATCCCGTCGTACTCTTACGGATGTATGACAACCTTGCAGAATTCATGGTGTCAGTTGCCTCCAGCACTGCTTCAGACATTAGTCGACTCCATGCCAAGTCGTGTTGCGACACTTCTGCGTGCTCGCGTTGGCCCTAGACGATATTAGGCAGGTGTATCAGTTTCTATGGCTGTTCGGTGTAACTGATTCATCTCGATGGACAATGAATATCCACAACCTCCAGTGCGACTGCACATTTACGTTCGATCTTTCCTGGGAATCTAAAATTAACGAGTATGGATGACACGGATGGGGACTGCAGATAGGTGTCGCTAGGTGGGAGTGTGTGTAGGCATCGGAGCGTGCCGAGATAGTCCGCGTATTTGCGATAAACACTGTGTCTGCTTGGTGCCGCGGTTAAAGCAATCGCCTCGCAAACAGAAATCCTGGGCTGAAATCCAGTTCGGCACTCGTCGGCGCTGATTCTGCACAGAGTCCCAGTGCAACTGGTATTATTAGTTCCTTCGCTTTTCTTTCCTTTCTCCCACTTGCCCCTCCAATTTACACAATGTTTATCATAGCTGCGGATTCCGTGTGGTGTCTGTTCTTTCAGACATGTGGAAAAGAACAGGCACCACGCCTTCATATAAAGATGTCATAATGCCTTTGTTCTTCACTGTACACCTAGTTGTATAGAGTTTTGTGTTGTTTTTTTATTATTGAAAACAGCTCATCAGTAAAAACTGGTTAAGCAATTAAAGAATTTGCAAGTGGCAGCAATCATGTTTATTGCTCAAAACAAGAGTGGCGTGCATAATACTGCAGATGAGGTGAGGGCATTGTTAGGGGTATTGGATATTTCTATGACTCACACACTAGCGGCCGGCACCCTGGTGCACTGATGTAGCTCTTCGGCATTTTAGCTTTTTTGACATCACTGAAGCTCTACCGTCTTACTTCTTCAGTAACATAAGATGACAATTACTATTTTTTACGCTCAAAGCATACAGTGTGACTTACTGGATCTTATTATAAAGCATTACTAAGGCGTCCATAATTAGTGTGCAAAAAAGGCTCTAGTGGCAGGATTACATTTCTGATCCACTCGAAGACTGGCTGCTGCGGTACACATAGTTTCCTAGTCACCTCTTCCTCTGGTTTCACTCATTTTAACTTTTTTCTGTTGCCTAGCCTACTTTTCCCTGACCTAGCAAAAAAAAGTATTCGCCGAATGAAGAGAAAACCTGTGTTGTAAAGGGACTTTTCATAGGTACGAATAATTTCTTTTATTAGGGACTTACTAGATTAGTACAAAGTGTTTATACGGTCCTCCAATACAAAGCCAACTGAAAATTTATTTTCTTTAAATTTATGCAGTCATCGTCAGATGGCTTGCATGCTTTTGTCATAAGACATAGTACTTTAGTTTATAGGTGAACTGCTCCAGGATAAATAAAAATGCAGTTCCGAAATTATAATTGTTATGGTTGCGCTACAGACTCTTGGCAGAATGCAAATAGTGACCGCCTGGAACGTTTGTTTTCACCATATTTCTCAGGCAAACAAGATTAATGTTGTTCTTGATATTTTCACATACATTCAGACTGACTATTCTCGTTCACGTTTTTTGGGTAACGACACTAACTATTTAGTCGCAACGTCTGTTTCGGCTCATTAATGCGAGATGAAAACAAATATACAGTGGTATGTAAAATTTAAGGACTAAAGTAACTTTCGAATGACATGCCACTGCCATGTCACACAGTTCGATGAAACTCGGACCATACATAGAAAGAACTGGTACCATATTGCTGCACAGTAGAACAGTATACTTGTTGCAACCAAAAAAGTTTCAAAGACCTTTCTTGGCAATGCAAGAGCTAGAGCAGGAAAGTCATTAGACAGGCGGAATTCCATTGAGGAAAGGTTGCTGATAGTGCAACAGTGAAGACAGAAGCTACTGAGACACCTCGAATGAACTGGATATCTGAGTCACCAATGTAGCAGAATAATTTCGTGGCGACAGAGAGATGTCATAATGGTGGCTGTGCAAAGTGTCAGAAGAAAGCTTAAATAGGATGCAAGAGTAGCTATGTGGTATACTGACATGGCAGAAAGAGCGTCTCACCATAGATGAGCACAAGAACCCTTCCTGTCTAAATAATATTTATATTCTGGTGGAGTTCTATTCGCTCTGCAGTCGTCCTTTTGGGAGGGAAGGCCTACGTCGGTCGACCGTCAGACTCAGGATTGATGGGAACTGCAGCCACCACCATGCGGCAGGCTTTCTGGAAGCGTAGCTAGAAGGGCCTGGACGCAGACTGTCATCTGTCATCGTGTGGGCGACCCACTGCTGCCGCTTGCCTGCATGGCTGTGACAGACTTCAATGATGGTGGCCTCTCTTTCCCAAGAGCAGGCCCCAACTCTTCTCTGTAACTCTTCACATAGTCTAAGCTCAGCTGGTAGAAGACTTTCCTGTGTGCTGTCTACGATGGAGTTATGGGTGCCCTGGCCATCTTCTTCTGGAAGCTGTTAGCTTCCATGGGCAGTGCGGTCCCCACCGCATGCTAACCTTGCAAGGAAACGGTCCTGCTGATGCCGAGAACGTAGCTGCCTCTACTATGGTGCCAGCCAGCCCGTGCTGAGCACATACTGGGCGGAAGGCACCATTAGACCAACCAGCTCTGTCAATGTTGCTTAATTGATCGTCGATATTTAAATTGAAACTTCCTGGCAGATTAAAACTGTGTGCCGGACAGAGACTCGAACTCGGTCCTGAACACAGTTTTAATCTGCCAGGAAGTTTCATATCAGCGCACAATCCGCTGCAGAGTGAAAATCTCATTCTGGTATTTAAATTGTTGTTTTTTTCTGGACAATAACCGTTCAGTATTGAAATGCCTTTCTGAATAATGCCTTAGCCGTCAGACGAGCATCTGTCCTCCGAGTAGATGTACCCACGCTCCTGGTTGGTGCTGCGTGCACCTCTTGACTTCGTCTTGAGTTCGGAACACCACCTACTGTAGTCTCCTATGTACGGCCTACTCTGAGAGCACTATAATCGAGTACAGAAGATAACTGAAAGAAATATGTAATGAGACGAACGGAACTGACACTTTCATTCAAAGGCAATAATTACACTGAAATCACGACAGTTCAATCCCGCATCCGTCCATCCTGATTTAGGTTTTCCGTGATCTCCCTAAATCGCACCAGGAAAATGCCGGGACGGTTCCTTTGAAAGGGCACAGCCGACTTCCTTCCCTGATCCGACGAGACCGATGTCCTCGCAGTTTGGTCTCTTCCCACAAACGACCGAACCCAACCCAAATCTCCACGATTTATGATGGTGCCTTGGACAATACAAAAGGCGCCACATGGTTGTTAATAGGATGTGTCGTCAGCAGGGATGGCAGTGCATGTTCTGCAACGTGCTCCTCCCTCGCCACAAGACTGGTAATGAGTTCTGGTGGTAGAGAGTGCCAATCCGCCACCAGCACGGATTACAGCCGGCCGGAGTGGCCGTGCGGTTCTAGACGCTACAGTCTGGAGCCGAGCGACCGCTACAGTCGCAGGTTCGAATCCTACCTCGGGCATGGATGTGTGCGATGTCCTTAGGTTAGTTAGGTTTAATTAGTTCCAAGTTCTAGGCGACTGATGACCTCAGAAGTTAAGTCGCATAGTGCTCAAAGCCATTTGAGCCACGGATTACAACTGCTAAATAGTCGTTGGTGCATGTGAACGTTCTGAAATATGTATCCCAAACGCTTTCCGCACATTCTCTATAAAATTTTAGCAAGGGGTACAGGCAGGCCAGTGCATTCACCAAATTTCCTCTAGTGCCAAAAGCTCCTCAGCCTGAGCTGTTCGATGAGGTCGTACATTTTCGCACATAAAAATATAGCCAGGGCCGAATGCGACCACGAAAAGACGCAGATAGGAAAGGAGTAGAGTGTCACGATATCGTTGATCAGTGAGTGTACCGTGTTCAAAGACATGAAGGTCAGTACACGCAAGAAACAGCATGCCTCCCTACGCCACATCACCTGGACCACTAAAAAGATCGAGTTCGACAATTTGCATGTGTGCGTTACGTGTACCTACAGCTCGCGCAAAAGGTGATGCCTTGAATCGCAGAGTCATTCTACTCTCGTCTGAGAAAACTAATGGACCAATCTCTTTGTTGGACTAGTCGCTATGACCTTGGTTCCATCGCAAACGGTGCCGCAAAAGTCCATGTGTTAACGGAACACAATGTACCGGTATTCCGGTAAAGAGACAGCCCAAATGCAGGAACCATTCCCTGTGGAACGTGGGATTGCGTGTCTTGCAGCTCGCATCTCGTGGTCCTGCGGTAGCGTTCTCGCTTCCCGCGCCCGGGTTCGATTCCCGGCGGGGTCAGGGATTTTTTCTGCATTGTGATGGCTAGGTGTTGTGTGTTGTCCTTAGGTTATTTAGGTTTAAGTAGTTCTAAGTTCTAGGGGACTGATGACCATAGATGTTAAGTCCCATAGCGCTCAGAGCCACTCGTGTCATGCAGTCCTGTGAAATGGCCATTAAAATTGCTGCACCAACGAAGATGACGTGCTACAGACGCGTATATTAACCGACAGGAAGAAGATGCTTTGATATGCAAATGATTAGCTTTTCAGAGCATTCACACAAGGTTGGCATCGGTGGCGACACCTACAACGTGCTAACATGAGGAAAGTATCCAACCGATTTCTCATACACAAACAGCAGTTGACCGGCGTTGTGTTGCCTCGTGCAAGGAGGAGAAATGCATACGATCACGTTTCCGACTTTGATAAAGGTCGGATTCTAGCCTAACGCGATTGCGGTTTATCGTATCGCGACAATGCTGCTCTCGTTGGTCGAGATCCAATGATTGTTAGCAGAATATGGAATCGGTGGGTTCAGGAACGTAATACGGAACGTCGTGCTGGATCGCAACGGCCTCGTATCACTAGCAGTGGAGATAAGAGGTTCAAAAATGGCTCTGAGCACTATGAGACTTAACTTCTAAGGTCATCACTCCCCTAGAACTTAGAACTACTTAAACCTAACTAACCTAAGGAGAGAACACACAGCCACGCCCGAGGCAGGATTCGAACCTGCGACTGTAGCGGTCGCTCGTTTCCAGACTGTAGCGCCTAGAACTGCTCGGCCACCCCGGCCGGCGGAGATGACAGGCATCTTATCCGCATGGCTGTAACGGGTCGTGCAGCCACGTCTCGATCCCTGAGTCAACAGATGGGGACGTTTGCAAGACAACAACCATCTGCACGAACAGTTCGACGGCGTTTCCAGCAGCATGGACTATCAGCTGGGAGACCATGGCTGCGGTTACCCTTGACGCTCCATCACAGACAGGAGCGCCTGCGATGGTGTACTCAACGAACCTGGGTGCACGGATGGGAAAACGTCATTTTTTTCGGATGAATCCACGTTCTGCTTAGAGCATCGTGATGATCGCATCCGTGTTTGGCGACATCGATGTGAACGCACATTGGAAGCGTGTATTCGTCATCGCCATACTAGTGTATCACCCGGCGTGATGGTATGAGGTGCATTGGTTACACGTCTCGGTCACCTCTTGTTCGCATTGACGGCACTTCGAGCAGTGGACGTTACATTTCAGATGTGTTACGAGCCGTGGCTCTACCCTTCATTCGATCCCTGCGGAACCCTACATTTCAGCAGGATAATGCACGATCGCATGTTGCAGGTCCTGTACGGGCCTTTCTGGATACAGAAAATGTTCGACTGCTGCTTTCGCCAGCACATTCTCCAGATCTCTCACCAATTGAAAACGTTTGGTCTGTGGTGGCCGAGCAACTGGCTCGTCGCAATACGCCAGTCCCTATAGCCAACACTGTCATTCCTAGACGCCCCGGAACAGGGCGACCGCTACGGTCGCAGGTTCGAATCCTGCCTCGGGCATGGATGTATGTGATGTCCTTGGGTTAGTTAGGTTTAATTAGTTCTAAGTTCTAGGCGACTGATGACCTCAGACGTTAAGTCGCATAGTGCTCAGAGCCATTGGAACCATTTGAACTACTCCTGATGAACTGTGGTATCGTGTTGAAGCTGCGAGGGCAGCTGTACATGTACACGCCATCCTAGCTCTGTTGGACAATGGCCAGGCGTATCAAGACCATTATGACGGCCAGAGGTGGTTGTTCTGGGTACTGATTTCTCAGGATCTATGTACCCAAATTGCGTGAAAATGTAATCACATGTCAGTTCTAGTATAATATATTTGTCCAATGAATACCCGTTTATCATATGCATTTCTTCTTGGTGTAGCAATTTTAATGGCCAGTAGTGTATGATTCCAATTGCCCTCGCTGTTTGACGTTGGTCCCTTCGTGCTTGTTCCACAATGTGGTGATCATCTGCTGCCGCAGTTGACCTTGCTCGAGCACGTCCTCTCCGTCGGCCAGCAGTGGATGTTGTTCGTAATGTTCTCCAAGCACCTGAAACAACCCTCTGAGCAATACCAAATTCCTAGCTTACACTCGTCGCACTTCGTCTTCTTCCAGTTCGCCGGTGACTCTTCCTCGTGTGGAGCCGTGTAGATCTTGTCTCCGAACCATGTCGTAATGAAGGACACCGCCACAGCGCGCTAGACCACAAAAACCGTGTGTATTGGAGTTCGTCGGTGACCCGAGCAAAGTATTTTTTGTGGTGAATATTTTAAAATTCGGTCGCCTGGATTCCGAGCCGAGGACTGCATACGCAAGAAATAAGATGGTTTTGCTGCTTCTAAGGGTATGAACAATGAAATTAAGCGCTGTGTTCCACGAGAAATACTTTTCTGCTCCTGAAATTTTAGTTGCGGCTTTATAGCGTCACTAGATGCAGTTGTAGAAAAACAATACATATTTAAATGTTTTGAAGGACATTTTTCGCATCTCTCCATGGTCACAGTCAAAATGCAAGTCACATCTGGCACCAACTCTAGTGAAATATATTTTTATTTTACTTATTTGTTGAATAGAGGCCAAGCTATGCTGCTTTCGAAAATAAAGGTAACTGGTTCCACATACGTGCAGTGTGGTCCAGTTTGTAAGAACTTACTTACACAAATAAACAACGGTCTAGAAATATTAATCGCTAAAAACTGTAACTGAAATCTTTGAAGAGAAATAGGAGGCTGCTATCTGATAATAGGAAAGGACCAGAAATATTTCGAATGACTTACACCATGTTGCCCTATAGATTGAAATACAATATCGCTTACAGTAGGCTTATCTTGGAATCTTTCGTCGTTTCTCAAAGATGTTTCCTAACACAGAACAAAATCCTTTTCATTTCCATAAACTCACGGACTAATCTCTACTTATTTTAGAAGTCCAGAATAGCAGTTCATGATCTCAAAACCCCAAAAATTAATTACCAATAAATTTTGTTACATATTAACATCAAAGAATAAAAGTCGTTTTGTAGTTACATCTACGCCACCCATTCAAAAAAACTCGCTGGCACTGCTTAGCTTTTGGCACTCGCTCACAGATGTCACTATCATCGATAGGTCTAAGGCAATACTCTCGTCTGTCACGCATCGTCTCTCTCTCTCTCTCTCTCTCTCTCTCTCTCTCTCTCTCTCTCTCTCTCTCTCTCTCTTCATAGTTTATGGCTTGAAAAACCAATAAAACCCCATTTTTACATCTACTTGCACTCCATCTACATCGTTTGTAAAGATTTTAGTTAAGCTATATGTCATTTGTACTGTTTGACACTTTCCCAAAGTAATGACTGTTTCACCGGCTCACGGGCGTCGCGTCGGAAAATAATGTGACAGCTGTTCGTCACCTCCTGGCGCTTACTGACGTGTTGCTGCAGTTGCTCGCCAATATATGCGCTGGCTAGCTACAAAAGCGCAACGCCAAGCGGTGGGGCTGTAACGTCATCGTAGATGAATCATAGAGTACGGCGACATCCAGTGCCACCAACCGGAGAAATAGGCCAAGGTCTTCCAATGCGCGACGCTGCAAAAGCGCGGCCGCAAACTTTTTACCTGCTGACAAGGAAAAGCTACTGTTCTTATGCCTGCAACATCTTATTTCGCTAAGGTGACGGATTTCCTGCAGGACTCAGCGTATCGTCGTCTCCGGGAGTATCCAAATGACGCAGTTCGACGAAAGACATCCGCCCTCACCGAATCCAGCCAGTTTGTGAAAATCTTAAAAAGAGCTGAAAAGTACAGGCGCCAGTTCCACTAGGACTTTATGGGCTGCCTATGACAAATAAGGAAGGGGTTCCACTTCGCCCCATAGTGAGCAATATAGGAGCCCCTACATATTACCTAGCAAAACATCCGTCCTTTCTTCTGAGTGCTTTGGTAGGAAAATGTGAACATCACATTCGAAACTCGGAAGCTTTTATACAGTGGCTTAAGATTATGCGTCTCGAAACGGCTGACCTATTAGTGAGGTCGATGAGCTGATTTAGCTCACATGGCGGTGTTTAGAAAGGATAGACTGCATGCAACCGGTGGTGGCGTGTTTTTCGCTGTTAGTAGTAGATTATCCTGTAGTGAAGTAGACGTGGATAGTTCCTGTGAATTATTATGGGTGGAGGTTACACTCAACAACCGAGCTAGGTTAATAATTGGCTCCTTTTACCGACCTCCCGACTCAGCAGCATTAGTGCCAGAACAGCTGCGAGAAAATTTGGAATACATTTCACATAAATTTTCTCAGCATATTATAGTCTTAGGTGGAGATTTCAATTTACCAGATATAGACTGGGATACTCAGATGTTTAGGACGGGTGGTAGGGACAGAGCATCGAGTGACATTATACTGAGTGTACTATCCTAAAATTACCTCGAGCAATTAAACAGAGATCCGACTCGTGGAGATAACATCTTGGACCTACTCATAACAAACAGACCCGAAATTTTCCACCCTGTAAGTGCAGAACAGGGAATCAGTGATCATAAGGCCGTTGCAGCATCCCTGAAAATGGAAGTTAATAGGAATATAAAAAAAGGGAGGAAGGTTTACCTGTTAGCAAGAGTAATAGAAGGCAGATTTTAGACTACCTAACAGATCAAAACGAAAATTTCTGTTCCGACACTGATGATGTTGAGTGTATAGGGAAAAAGTTTAAGGCAATTGTAAAATGCGTTTTAGGCAGGTACGTGCCGAGTAAAACTGTGAGGGACGGGAAAAACCCACCGTGGTTAAACAAGAAAGTTAGGAAACTACTGAGGAAGCAAAGAGAGCTTCATTCCAAGTTTAAACGCAGCCAAAACCACTCAGATAAACAGAACCTAACGATGTCAAAGTTAGCGTAAGGAGGGCTATGCGTGAAGCGATCAGTGACTTCAAAAGTAAAATTCTATGTACCGACTTGACAGAAAATCCTAGGAAGTTCTGGTCTTACGTTAAATCAGTCAGTGGCTCGAAACAGCATATCCAGACACTCCGGGATGATGATGGCTTTGAAACAGAGGATGACACGCGTAAAGCTGAAATACAAAACACCTTTTTCCAAAGCTGTTTCACAGAGGAAGACCGCACTGCAGTTCCTTCTCTAAATACTCGCACAAATGAAAAAATGGCTGACATCGAAATAAGTGTCCAAGGAATAGAAAAGCAACTGAAATCACTCAACAGAGGAAAGTCCACTGGACCTGACGGAATACCAATTTGATTCTACACAGAGTACGCGAAAGAACTTGCCCCCCTTCTAACAGCCGTGTACCGCAAGTCTCTAGAGGACACAGAGGAAGACCGCACTGCAGTTCCTTCTCTAAATACTCGCACAATGAAAAAATGGCTGACATCGAAATAAGTGTCCAAGGAATAGAAAAGCAACTGAAATCACTCAACAGAGGAAAGTCCACTGGACCTGACGGAATACCAATTTGATTCTACACAGAGTACGCGAAAGAACTTGCCCCCCTTCTAACAGCCGTGTACCGCAAGTCTCTAGAGGAACGGAAGGTTCCAAATGATTGGAAAAGAGCACAGGTAGTCCCAGTTTTCAAAAAGGGTCGTCGAGCAGATGCGCAGAACTATAGACCTATATCTCTGACGTCGATCTGTTGTAGAATTTTAGAACATGTTTTTTGCTCGAGTATCATGTCGTTTTTGGAAACCCAGAATCTACTCTGTAGGAATCAACATGGATTCCGGAAACAGCGATCGTGTGAGACCCAAATCGCTTTATTTGTTCATGAGACCCAGCAATTATTAGATACAGGCTCCCAGGTAGATGCTATTTTCCTTGACTTCCGGAAGGCGTTCGATACAGTTTCGCACTGTCGCCTGATAAACATAGTAAGAGCCTACGAAATATCAGACCAGCTGTGTGGCTGGATTGAAGAGTTTTTAGCAACCAGAACACAGCATGTTGTTATCAATGGAGAGAAGTCTACAGACGTTAAAGTAACCCCTGGCGTGCCACAGGGGAGTGTTATGGGACCATTGCTTTTCACAATATATATGTAAATGACCTAGTAGATAGTGTCGGAAGTTCCATGCGGTTTTCGCGGATGATGCTGTAGTATACAGAGAAGTTGCAGCATTAGAAAATTGTAGCGAAATGCAGGAAGATCTGCAGCGGATAGGCACTTGGTGTAGGGAGTGGCAACTGACTCTTAACATAGACAAATGTAATGTATTGCGAATACATAGAAAGAAGGATCCTTTATTGTATGATTATATGATAGCGGAACAAACACTGGTAGCAGTTACTTCTGTTAAATATCTGGGAGAATGCGTGCGGAACGATTTGAAATGGAATGATCATATAAAATTAATAGTTGGTAAGGCGGGTACCAGGTTGAGATTCATTGGGAGAGTCCTTAGAAAATGTAGTCCATCAACAAAGGAGGTGGCTTACAAAACACTCGTTCGACCTATACTTGAGTATTGCTCATCAGTGTGGGATCCGTACTAGATCGTGTTGACGGAGGAGATAGCGAAGATCCGAAGAAGAGCGGCGCGTTTCGTCACAGGGTTATTTGGTAACCGTGATAGCGTTACGGAGATGTTTAGCAAACTTAAGTGGCAGACTCTGCAAGAGAGGCGCTCTGCATCGCGGTGTAGCTTGCTCGCCAGGTTTCGAGAGGGTGCGTTTCTGGATGAGGTATCGGATATACTGCTTCCCCCTACTTATACCTCCCGTGGAGATCACGAATGTAAAAGTAGAGAGATTCGAGCGCGCACGGAGGCTTTCAGACACTAGTTCTTCCCGTGAACCATACGCGACTGGAACAGAAAAGGGAGGTAATTACAGTGGCACGTAAAGTGCCCTCCGCCACACGCCGTTGGGTGGCTTGCGGAGTATGAATGTAGATGTAGATGTAGTATCTCTGCTCGAATCAAGGAGCTAATTCAGAGGTGGACATCTAACATCTATTCAAATATGTGCTTACCTCGACTTACATTTTATTTAATGAACAATATATTGAGCAAACTGGTGGTACTGTTATGGTTAGCCATTTGTTTCCCGTAGTAGCTAACCGTTTTATGGAAGACTTCGAGGTAAAAGCGCTTCAGTTGGCTATGTTGAAACGTAAATGTTTCTGGAAATATGTGGACGACATATTTGTAGTATGGTGTCTGCAACGGTTAGAAACATCCCCTAAAAAAATTAAAATGACAGTGCTAGAAAACCTCTTACATTATTTGATTTTCAAACAGCTGAGCAAAACTTAACGTACTCAGACATTTCTCTGTTTACTTATTCTGATCGTCACTAAACTGAAACACAATATTTTTAGCGCTACGCAATCTGACTTTTAATAAACCCAACTAAAGAATGGCCCTGACTAACAATGACTTATACCTTTCATGAATGA
This sequence comes from Schistocerca gregaria, assembly GCF_023897955.1. Taxonomy (NCBI): domain Eukaryota; kingdom Metazoa; phylum Arthropoda; class Insecta; order Orthoptera; family Acrididae; genus Schistocerca; species Schistocerca gregaria. Next base: position 202,670,195 of record NC_064926.1, read on the forward strand.
TTTACCTAACAAAAACCTTCGCTACTCGAACTACTGCAATACAGCGAGCGCCAATACTGCCGCCGGCCGCGGTGGTCTCGCGGTTCTAGGCGCGCAGTCCGGAACCGTGCGACTTCTACGGTCGCAGGTTCGAATCCTGCCTCGGGCATGGATGTGTGTGATGTCCTTAGGTTAGTTAGGTTTAAGTAGTTCTAAGTTCTAGGGGTCTAATGACCACAGCAGTTGAGTCCCATAGTGCTCAGAGCCATTTGAACCATTTGAACCAATACTGCCAGTTAAATAAAATATTCTAACTACTGAAGACACTAACTACTGATAGGCATAGTTAGCAAATGAAAGATTTTGATAGAAAACAAACAATGTAATTACGTTAATAGTGTTCAAAAGTCATCATATATATCAATTCACGACATCCATCTTTACAAATTTCCGTTTTCTGGTGGACACACGTCCAGATCGTCCACTTATACGGCAACCTCTCAAAACTATGTCATCTCTCTCTTCACATCCACCACTGCTGGCGGCTCACCTCCAACGGCGCAAAGCTACGCGCTTTCCACATCCAACTGCCCAACACTACAATATCGAATATTCCAACAATGCCAAACAGCCACAGAATGCACACAGCACAGTCAGCGATTTTCATACCGAGCACTAAGTGTCGTTACCAACATATAAACCTAAACAGCCTACTTACACGGTCCCTGCATTTCTGGAACACCTTAACTCCCTCCATCCGAGCATCTGCTTCACCATGGAAGTGCACAAATATAGAAGCTTCCCGTTCTTAAGTGTCTTGGTCCGCAGAAAGGATATGGTTCCTTGGGTCACAGTGTGTTCCATAAAACAACTCATACTGACTTTTATCCAGGAACTACGAGCTGTCATCACGCATCTCAAAGCACTGGCTTATTACGAACTAGCTAGCTACCTAGAGCTATCTCATACTCAGGGAGCTTATGAGCAGAGCTTAGACATCCTCGCTCTGTGTTTGTAAAAAACAGGAACTCTGGTGAACAGACTTTTAATTCATTTCAACCTGCACACACTAAATCTCAGGAACGACCAGAAGAAAGGAAGAACTCGACGAGGATGGTTTTTCTACCTTATGTTGGTGGCGTGTCCTTTCAGATCGGCAGCCTGCTCGAGGAACATCAAATAAAATATTTCTTCCGCCCTCCAGCGCGAGTAAAAACGATATTGGGTTCTGTTCAAGACAACCTACTGTGATATTCCTGGCTGTAGTCGCCAGTATTTTACCTTCCCAGAAACTCGCCTTGATGCAACTTAATACACGTGAAGTAGCATATGGTACAAAAGTGGAGTGAGGTACAAGCAGCTGATGGTATTCCCGTGGGAGAGTCCGCCAATTGTACTGAACTAGCTTCTGATTGGTCGGCGCATTCGGCTGTCGGGTGCCACAACGCCCAACTTCTCTTATTAATTATTTGTATACTTTTCATTGTATTTAACCCAGTTTTCATGATGACAATCACTCATGGTTATCCTACGAGTCTACCGTTTTTGTTTATTAAATTTCACTAGTTTTGAGAGACGTAAGAGTAATGATATTACAACCGAAGTTCTTCCGACACCTTTGGGTCGCTTTGGCGTGCCAGGAAGACGAAATACTTCGTCTGCGCTAGTCACTCTATTTAGGGCGTTCTTCAGAGCCGGACGTGTATCTCTGTTTCGGACAGACATGTCATACTCTCTATCGGAAGTTGTCAGTAAAGTTACCGTACTATTAAGAAAGCTATGTCGAGTATCACAGAAGACAGTATAAAAATGATATTTTAAAATATAAACAAACAGGTTACATTAATGAGAGATGTCGCCTACCATCATTGTCGGTACTGCAGATCTTGCCCTCTGTAGATACAGAGACTAACCTGGGCAAGTGGCATCCCAAAAAAAGAAAACCGTGTTTACGTTAGAGATGACAGCATAGCAGATTCCACCGAAGATCTCACGACCGACGAGCAGTCTTCTGCACTGGGAACACAACTTCAGAAGACGACAGGTAGGTGGAAAGAACGGTTAGAGACTCTTATTCAATCTCTACAGATATCTCCAGCTTCCAGATCTGACTTTCTACACGAAAACGTATAATGTTATAAAGTAAACGATGTAGAGTACCATTGTGATTGTTTCTAACGCCATCACGAGCAACATAAAATCGACGACATACTGAAAGCTACGTGCGGATCACATAGAATACGAATCAAATAATCAAGGTTTCTCTCCTGGCGGACGTACAGAGGAACCTGTTCAACATAGAAGCCTGGCCACCTTAGTTGCATGACTTACAAAACATGTTCAAAGATTATGTACTAAAAAGACCAACCGCAAATGCCCCTGGACGATAAATAAATCAGTGAAACACTTCAGCCGTACGTGTGAAATTAAAAAATTGAAGAAACTAAAATTTGGGCGAAGTTGTTTCTTTGTTAATAAAATGCCACTCAGCGACTCTCTGGAGCATATCACTTTCTTTTCCCCGAGGGGTTTGACCAAGCCGACTCATGCTTGACTAACCACGACCTACTTTATGTGGAATGGTGACTTATACGAACAGCTGAACGGCGTCGCTATGGATCATCTACTTAGTCCAGTGGCTGCAAATTCAAGGCGCATTTCGGAAGAAAGACGCTGGATGTGGCACTTTGTAAACCTAGGGTGTGGTACAGGTTCATGGACAACACCTTTGTCGTTGGAGCCATGGCAAGTAACTGGTGCATGATTTCATAAGATATCTGAACAGCCTCTATTACAACATTAAATTTATTTTCGAGGTACAAAGGGACAAAAAGATATTCTTTCTAAACGTGCTGCTTTCGAGGAATTGTGAGAACCTAAGCGACAGTGCGTGCCGAAAACCAACATGCACGGACCGATATCTGCACACCCTTCGAAACATAGACAATGTCAGAAAAAAATATGTTTAACACGCTAGCAACGCGCGCAAGATGAATATATTGTCGGCTGCAACAACTCCGACGCGAGATGCAGTAGCTGGAATGCATTTCTGAGAAATATTTAGTACTACAGCAGTTACACAAGCGGACTTCAAATAGGACGAGTAAGGTGAAAATGTCGTCCCACGCTGACACCGTGGTGCAGTAAGAGTGGCGAATTTTGAAAATGGAGTACGTGTTCTGTGTTTCATGGATACACGCCGCTTATACAGGATGTTTCAAAAATGACCGGTATATTTGAAACGGCAATACAAACTAAACGAGCGGCGATAGAAATACACCGTTTGTTGCAATATGCTTGGGACAACAGTACATTTTCAGGCAGACAAACTTTCGAATTTACTAGTTACAATTGTCAACAATACATGGCGCTGCGGACTGGGAAACTCTATAGTACGATATTTTCCACATATCCACCATGCGTAGCAATATTATGGCGTAGTCTCTGAATGAAATTACCCGAAACCTTTGACAACGTGTCTGGCGGAATGGCTTCACATGCAGATGAGATGTACTGCTTCAGCTGTTCAATTGTTTCTGGATTCTGGCGGTATACCTGGTCTTTCAAGTGTCCCCACAGAAGTCACAGGGGTTCATGTCTGGCGAATAGGGAGGCCAATCCACGCCGCCTCCTTTATGTTTCGAATAGCCCAAAGCAATCACACGATCATCGAAATATTCATTCAGGAAATTAAAGACGTCGGCCGTGCGATGTGGCCGGGCACCATCTTGCATAAACCACGAGGTGTTCGCAGTGTCGTCTAAGGCAGTTTGTACCGCCACAAATTCACGAAGAATGTCCAGATAGCGTGATGCAGTAATCGTTTCGGATCTGAAAAATGGGCCAATGATTCCTTTGGAAGAAATGGCGGCCCAGACCAGTACTTTTTGAGGATGCAGGGACGATGGGACTGCAACATGGGGCTTTTCGGTTCCCCATATGCGCCAGTTCTGTTTATTGACGAAGCCGTCCAGGTAAAATTAAGCTTCGTCAGTAAACCAAATGCTGCCCACATGCATATCGCCGTCATCAATCCTGTGCACTATATCGTTAGCGAATGTCTCTCGTGCAGCAATGGTAGCGGCGCTGAGGGGTTGCCGCGTTTCAATTTTGTATGGATAGAGGTGTAAACTCTGGCGCATGAGACGATACGTGGACGTTGGCGTCATTTGGACCGCAGCTGCAACACGGCGAACGGAAACCCGAGGCCGCTGTTGGATCACCTGCTGCACTAGCTGCGCGTTGCCCTTTGTGGTTGCCGTACGCGGTCGCCCTACCTTTCCAGCACGTTCATCCGTCACGTTCCCAGTCCGTTGAAATTTTTCAAACAGATCCTTTATTGTATCGCTTTTCGGTCCTTTGGTTACATTAAACCTCCGTTGAAAACTTCGTCTTGTTGCAACAACACTGTGTTCTAGGCGGTGGAATTCCAACACCAGAAAAATCCTCTGTTCTAAGGAATAAACCATGTTGTCCACAGCACACTTGCACGTTGTGAACAGCACACGCTTACAGCAGAAAGACGACGTACAGAATGGCGCACCCACAGACTGCGTTGTCTTCTATATCTTTCACATCACTTGCAGCGCCATCTGTTGTTGAAAATTGTAACTACTGTAATTTCGAAGGTTTGTCCGCCTGAAAATGTACTGTTGTTCCAAGCATATTGCAACAAACGGTGTATTTCTATCGCTCTCGTTTAGTTTTTATTGCCGTTTCAAATATACCGGTCATTTTTGAAACACCCTGTAGGTACGGTCAACTGGCGCATCACAGTGTGGGCGCGAAATGGCGCAGCAAGAGGAAACGTACTCAAATCTTGAATTACGCGGTACAGTACTATTCTTGTGGACAAGATGTCTAAATTGCATACAGATTCCCTGTGAAATTTTGGCAGTATGTGGACCAAATACAGCCACAGTAAAACGATCCCAACAGCTTGACCGAGGCCGCACAAATGTGGACGATGCTGATCTGCTAGGAATGGCATCAGCGCCGACCACAGGCGACAGTGTACAAGGAATTGAGGAACTGATTCGCTGCAGTGGCAGGTTTTCTGAAGATGAGGACGTTCACATAGCGGCACTCGGGTAGCTCGATGACAGATTTTTATCGTCGACGAACTGAACAGCTGACGGAACGTTCTGACCGTTTTAACAGACACCTTATGAGTATGTCGAAAAATAGTGTTAGGTATCTGTGTCACTTTAAATGTATTGCAGCACACATTAACAGTTACGTGCTACAATAATGTGTAACTTACTTTCTGACAACCCCTTAGCACAACACGTATCACAAAACCTAACACTCGGCGAAGTATGCTGATATATTAGCTCCATACTTAACAACCATATACAATCCTTCGCTCGACGAAAGATCCGTACCCAAAGACTGGAAAGTTGGACAGGTCACACCAATATTCAAGAAAGGTAGTAGAGGTAATCCACTAAATTACAGGCCCATATCGTTAACGTCGATATGCAGCAGGATTTTAGAACATATATTGCGTTCGAACATAATGAATTACTTCGAAGAAAATGGTCTATTGACACACAGTCAACATGGGTTTAGAAAACATCGCTCCTGTGAAACACAACTAGCTCTTTATTCACATGAAGAGCTGAGTGCTATTCACAAGGGATTTCAGATCGATTCCGTATTTCTGGATTTCCAGAAGGCTTTTGACACTGTACCACACAAGCGGCTCTTAGTGAAATAGCGTGCTTATGGAATATCGTCTCAGTTATGTGACTGGATCTGTGATTTCCTGTCAGAGAGGTCACAGTTCGTTGTAATTGACGGAAAGTCATCGAGTAAAACAAAAGTGATTTCTGGCGTTCCCCAAGGTAGTGTTATAGACCCTTTGCTGTTCCTTACCTATTTACACGATTTCGGAGACAATCTGAGCAGCCGTCTTCGGTTGTTTGCAGATGACGCTATCGTTTATCGACTAATAAAGTCATCAGAAGATCAAAAGAAAATTGCACAACGGTTTAGGAGAAATATCGGAATGGTGCAAAAAGTGGCAGTTGACCTTAAATAACGAAAAGTGTGAAGTTACCCACATGAGTGCTAAAAGCAATGCGTTAAACTTCGGTTACACGATAAATCAGTCTAATCTAAAAGCCGTAAATTCAACTAAATACCTACGTATTACAATTACGAACAATTTGAATTCTAAAGAACACACAGAAAATGTTGTGGAGAAGGCTAACCAAAGACTGCGTTTTATTGGCAGAACACTTAGAAAATGTAACACTACTACTACAGAGACTGCCTACACTACGCATGTCCGTCCTCTTTTAGAATACTGTTGCGCGGTGTGGGATCCTTACCAGATAGGACTGACTGAGTACATCGAAAAAGTTCAAAGAAAGGCAGCACGTTTTGTATTAGCGCGAAATATGGTAGAGACTGTCACACAAATGATACAGCACTTGGGATGGACATCACTAAAAGAAAGGCGTTTTTCGTTGCGACGGAATCTTCTCACGAAATTCCAATCACCAACTTTGTCCTCCGAATGCGAAAATATTTTGTTGACACCGACTTACATAGGGAGGAACGATCACGAAGATAAAAAAGGGAAATCAGAGCTCATACGGAAAGATATAGGTGTTCATTCTTCCCGCGCGCTATACGGGATTGGAGTAATAGAGAATTGCCAGGCACTTAAATGTGATTTGCAGAGTATCCATGTAGATGTAGATGTAGAAGTGGTACGTCAGAAGGAAAAATATCGGATACTGTCTATCTGTCATACAGCCCTACAGTGACTGACTGAATCAGCCACATATTGCACAACTACAGCTTAAAGACTGTATAGAAAACGACCAACAGAATTATAAAGTGTCTCGGATCGCCAAAGGACAAACAAGTACATACAATCTCCGGCTACGGGCCTTACTCCATTCCACCAGCAGCAACTGGGGTGAAGCTTTACCAGTGTCAGGCGTTCGTGCTGGTATAACGTCATAAAAGTCGTTTCCTAAAAACTGATTAATTTTCCAGTTTATAAGGTGTCATACAGTCTCAAACGCAAGGATCCTCTCCAAAGGAGGGAAAAAGTGCATCTATTTTCACTTGTAAATGAAATTGTTGTGAATGCTGCTTGTTTGTACTACAAATGAAATCGTATGCACAGACTTTAATAGCCTGAATGTAAATTAGCTTCAGGTCAAAAGGACATGGTTGGTAACAGCGCGCTTGTCAACGAATGATGGAGTGAGTATTTAACGTTGCTACAAAAGAAATTATTTTGTATAAAATTAATCGGGCTTTGAATTAAGCTGCGGGCTCGACTTTTCAATAATAAAAGTACTAATGATTGTGCGTTTAAGGCGCTCGATAGTTGCGTCAACAAATAACCTGCTTCCAACTTAATTTAAACTTCCAGAAATTAATTGCCTGATTTAATTAAAACAGAAGTAGGAGATCTGTCGTTTTACAGAATAAAACTGGTTTAATGTGTAATAATCCATTTATGATTGGAAAAAAGATACAGCTTGTAAAACTTGCATGTATATCGTATCGATGGCAGAGCAAGAAGAATAAAACACTCCACTGTCGCATATTCCCGGATAGGAATGGGTTTTGCTGTTGATTACATACTATATGATACAACATAGTCTGCTAACGATACTGAGTTTTCCTCTCATAGTTTTTCCACTGTAGTTCCACACTACAGTTTTTTTACAGTTCCATCAATAGAGTGGACATAAGCCAAAAAACTTTTTAACTGAAATAGTATCTGTAGCTATCCCTTCAGGATTATTTAATTAGGATCAAGTATTCACCCCTGCACCTTTAGCAAAATTATGTTATATAGCCCTTTAAAATGGTGAAGGCAGAGTTCATTAGTGTAACTTGGCTTCCACCATTCGACAACAAGTTATTCACTTCAGTTGTTACCAAAAACATTAGAGAGGTACTGTAAATATTAGTCAATTGGGTTTTGCTGTTGATTACATACTATTGGTGTAAGAGAAATATTTCATTGACTTGTATTGGTTCGAGTGTGGCTTTACGGAACAAACAGTATCGTTAGAGTCTTTCCGCGGTATAGTATTCGCCTAATAGATTAGTTACAAATATGATCCACACTGGCGTCCAAAATTAAAGCAACAAGCCGCTTTTTCCCGTATTGTGTATAATTCACGGTGTAATCATACAAAATGTCTACAGATGTCAATACATTCGTGTTCTGCGCCGAAAATGGCATTCCAGTCAATGGGCAACCACGTCAACAATGAGCTCAGGGGACCTATCAAACAGGGTAATGTTTGCCGGGTATGACAACATACACAATCGCTGCGTATACAGTCAAAGACGGTGCAGTATGGCACAGACTCTCTGCGGCGGAGGACCACAAGAAGAATGGAAGCATGATATTCGCAAACTGATGTGACCCTAAGGCTTAATGTGAATTGTTCCGTTGTTTCTCGGATGTGGAGACAATTTATAAAGACCAGAACTGTATCCCGAGGACCAGGGCAGGGCCGACAACGTGTGATATTAATAAGAGAAGACCATTATTTGGCCGTAAAGACACGACAGCACCACGTCAGTACTGCACGGCATCTGGTATCTGACCTCGCACCATCCTCTGGACGTAATGTATTTCTGTATGTGCACCACTCCCAGTTTAGTCTGGAGAGTGATTCTCGACGCATTCGTATGGGGGGGGGGGGGGGGCAGTATTTCGGAATCCAAATATTGTGGAAAGAGACCGATATCGAGGAGGATCCTGAATGATGAGGCCAACATTCAAACATCTCTTAATGAAACTGTACGGGTGAATAAGCGAGGTTTAACTGCTGTCATGCATCGCGACGAGATCTTGGGACCTCATGTGCGGTTGTTGCGTGGGTCCCGACTTCGAACTGATGGACGATAATACTCGACGTCATAGAGCACGGGTGGTTGATATTTTCTTAAATCGGAAGATACTGCATGCATGGCGTGGCCTACTTGCTCCCCGGATTTGAATCTCATATAGCATGTCTGGGATGCGGAAGAAAGACAGGTTGCATCACGTCAGCATCCACCAACCACTCTCCAAGAATTGCGAGCAGCTGTGCAGGGAGAATGGGCGTTATGCCTCAACATGAGACTGATGACATCACTCAGCATTCCCCGTCTTTGTCACGCCTGTATTGCTGCCAGAGGTGGTCACACCTCATACTCAGCACATCAACCAGTTGTCGGAATGTGTGTTTTGTCGTCCGTTATGCATTTTACGGTTGTTTACTTTCTGTGTTCCTTACATTGTTTCTACTTTACCATCACCTTTTTACAGTTCTGTAGCAAAATAAATGCAACATTGCAAAATTTCCGTTTGTCGCTTTAATTTTGAATACCAGTGAAGTTTGCGCTATATAACTAAATATCACAGCATATTTTTAAAGTCTGGTTTAATTTATCAATGCTCAGGATCATATTCAAACAAAGCTCGTGACAAACCTGAGCTGAAAACTGGGACGGATCCTTCAGACGTAACATCACGCATGGTAAACATTGTGGATCATGATGTACAGGGGGTGCACGCCGCAAAAAGTTTGGAGTCTGTTTTATACACAATTGATAATGATTTTAAGATCCTTGAAGACCAATAGGTATGTATGGCTTTTATATAAAGTTCCCATGTCTCAAACAATATCAGTCGAAGAAAAGAGATTTCTATGAATGCGTGCAGTAAATTTTGAATGTCATCCATGTGCAGTGAACGTGAAGTTGTGTTCGACATTTTCCGTCTGAGAACAAAGACATCGTGATATTTTTTGTAAACACAGCATCCACAAGCATAATGTGAAAGGAAAATTTCTTTTGGTTCATAGAAGAGGAAGTTCCGGTTGTACTAGAGTCATGTCCTTTTTGTTTGTTACATATTTCATAATAATTTGTCCACGTATGGAAAGGAGAAACATGTTAGTCTGTATATTATTACAACTTGTTTCAGAAGTTTGGAACTTTTGGTTGGTAGATATCAACGTATGGTCTTCCCGTTTAGAGTTGAGATGAAATGAGCTTGAGCGCAGGCGGGAAGAAAGCGCCCGTCATCAGCAACAGGGCCCATTGTAGAAGACTGTGGATCCGAACGGTCGGACCAATGAAGTGTGAGAGGTGACGGTCCTCCTGATAGGTTGCGTTCATTTCAAGGAAACGTCAGGCAGCTCCTCAGGCATAGATTACATGAAATAGTTGGATGTTTGTATCAGTAACCCGTAACACAACACTTACATTCACTTGTTCTGAGACAAAACCTCGTTAATTATTTGAAAACGTTATATAGTTCTTTGCTTTGATTGGGGACTCGTTTTGCTTTTCTTTTAGTCTAGCAGGACTGTTTACTAACCACTGCCCCACACACACAGTCCAATACATACAGTCACGACAATCTCTAGTGCAAAAGTTGTTTCCGTCTGACAGATGAAGCGAAACTAGCGCTTCAAAAGGCGAGAAAGCAGTCTTATGTGTCGCAAGGGTAGTGTTTGTTTTAAAAAAATTCTGCATAATAAACGGAACAAATATGTTTTTGCATTCCATGCGTTAAAAAGTTACCAGTATACATGAAATATCGTGAAATACGTTTCAGAAATGCCGAATCATGCTAAATCTATGATATAAGCTACAACTCATTCATGAAGAAATACTTTCGAGTACGTCCGTATTTCCAGTACATTCCGCTGAAAGCAAGAGAATATAAACACATTCATGCAAGGGAAGCATATGTTTCTGTTGATGTCTGTTATTATCATAGACACTTTCCTTGACACTTAAGAATTTTTTATGAAGCACAATGATTCGCCCATTCTTACACTTCACCCCATTTACAAATAGGCTAATATTTTTGTAAATGTTATTCCTTTTTGCTTCGGAAGCGGATGTGTTGCAGATTCTTGCCGTTTGTGGCTCAAATTTAGAACTAATGGTGGAATTGGTTTCTTCTGTGTTGGGGAACAGTTTTACTGCTTTTGACGATTCATCATTACGTCAGTGTGGCTTTCCCTTAACCTACAGTCACGGTGGCTTATCTGGTACGTTAAATAATGTATTATATTCCATACATTCTATATATGTTTCCTACGTTCCACACTGCATGATTAGTCTGAAGGAGCAGCGAAAGAAACTCAGCTTTGTCGGGTAGATGCGCGACATGTTTCTGCAAAACGTCAAGTCTTCTGGTGTTTACTAGCAAATGTCTTTACGTCAGAAGAGAATCGTAAATACACTATCCTGTAATACACCGCTTCGTATCTCCAGGGTTCTTAGTAAATTAAAGAACGACAAATGTGATGCCATTGTTAAGTTATTGTCAACTTTTGTGGCATTACATACGGTCTCTGTTGTAAAAACTATGTTACAAACTAATATAAACGTCAGTATTCGCTCTCACCCAACACAGTATTCAGGAGTGTCTCTTTCTGGCCGCTTGGGGCTCTGCTATAGCTGGCGGTAACAAGAACGAGTCGGAGTGTCGCAACTGTGATGTCAGACCGTGTCCATACATTTTTGTATATTTATTTCAATCACCGCCTATTATTCACGACCTGTAGCATATTTTGCAGGCAAGTCTCATAAAGGTTAACGTCCAGTATATGGACCCAATTAGTGTCCTTGTAGAGCTAAGTTGAAAAATTGGGACTAGATAGCTGAAGTCAGTAAAGTTTACGTAGCTACTGTTAGCATCGACAATCAGGCACAGCGCAGAAAGTATTGTCGCTTGCAGCGAGTGCAGATACAGTGGCCATTTACTGGTCTCTCAGTCACCTATCGTGCGCATTCTTACATGAAACAGTTCATCAAACTCCTCTGCAGTTGAGATCTCTCACTGAGTCATCGATATGAATAACGTTATTAAAAACTTGATAATGTGAGTGAAAAATCACAGTTCATTTATCTATGCATTATCTGAGAAACCCCTTGTTGCCCAGGTCAGAAGATGTGGCATCATGGAAGGCGTAAGAACAATTCGAGATATGAGATGCATGCAGATGTATATCTTATTAAGGACCTCATGAATGCAGGTGTCCTGTCAGTGAGGTATTTGATCACGGTGCGTTGTAGTGGGTGACTTTGCCGGGCAAAAATCCGCGAAATATGGTGCAATAAATCGCAACATTCCATCTCGTTTTTGTTAACTACATCTACATCTACATTTATACTCCGCAAGCCACCCAACGGTGTGTGGCGGAGGGCACTTTACGTGCCATTGTCATTACCTCCCTTTTCTGTTCTAGTCGCGTAAGGTTCGCGGGAAGAACGACTGTCTGAAAGAATCCGTGCGCGCTCGAATCTCTCTGATTTTACGTCCGTGATCTCCTCGGGAGGTTTAAGTAGGGGGAAGCAATATATTCGATACCTCATCCAGAAACGCACCCTCTCGAAACCTGGCGAGCAAGCTACACCGCGATGCAGAGCGCCTCTCTTGCAGAGTCTGCCACTTGAGTTTGCTAAACATCTCCGTAACGCTATCACGGTTACCAAATAACCATGTGACGAAACGCGCCGTGCTTCTTTGGATCTTCTCTATCTCATCCGTGAACCCGATCTGGTACAGATCCCACACTGATGAGCAATACTCAAGTATAGGTCGAACGAGTGTTTCGTAAGCCACCTCCTTTGTTGATGGACTCCATTTTCTAAGGACTCTCCCAACGAATCTCAACCTGGTACCCGCCTTACCAACAATTAATTTTATATGACCATTCCACTACATATCGTTCCGCACTCATACTCCCAGATATTTTACAGAAGTAACTGCTACCAGTGTTTGTTCCGCTATCATATAATCATACAATAAAGGATCCTTCTTTCTATGTATACGCAATACATTACATTTGTCTATGTTAAGGGTCAGTTGTCACTCCCTGCACCAAGTGCCTATCCGCTGCAGATCTTCCTTCATTTCGCTACAATTTTCTAATGCTGCAACTTCTCTGTATACTACAGCATCATCCGCGAAAAGCCGCATGGAACTTCCGACACTATCTACGAGGTTATTTATATGTATTGTGAAAAGCAATGGTTCCATAACACTCCCCTGTGGCACGCCAGAGGTTACTTTAACGTCTGTAGACTTCTCTTCATTGATAACAACATGCTGTGTTCTGTTTGCTAAAACTCTTCAATCCAGCCACACAGCTGGTCTGATATTCCGTAGGCTCTTACTTTGTTCATCAGGCGATAGTGCGGAACTGTATCGAACGCCTTCCGGAAGTCAAGGAAAATAGCATCTACCTGGGAGCCTGTATCTAATATTTTCTGGGTCTCATGAACAAATAAAGCGAGTTGGGTCTCACACGATCGCTGTTTCCGGAATCCATGTTGACTCCTACAGAGTAGATTCTGGGTTTCCAAAAACGACATGATATTCAAGCAAGAAACATGTTCTAAAATTCTTCAACAGATCGACGTCAGAGATATAGGTCTATAGTTTTGCGCATCTGCTCGACGACCCTTCTTGAAGACTGGGACTACCTGTGCTCTTTTCCAATCATTTGGAACCTTCCGTTCCACTAGAGATTTGCGGTACACCGCTGTTAGAAGGAGGGCAAGTTCTTTCGCGTACTCTGTGTAGAATCGAATTGGTCCAGTGGACTTTCCTCTGTTGAGTGATTTCAGTTGCTTTTCTATTCCTTGGACACGTATTTCGATGTCAGCCATTTTTTCGTTTGTGCGACGATTTTGAGAAGGAACTGCGGTGCGGTCTTCCTCTGTGAAACAGCTTTGGAAAAAGGTGTTTAGTATTTCAACTTTACGCGTGTCATCCTCTGTTTCAATGCCATCATCATCCCAGAGTGTCTGGATATGCTGTTTCGAGCCACTTACTGATTTAACGTAAGACCAGAAATTCCTAGGATTTTCTGTCAAGTCGGTACATAGAATTTTATTTTTGAATTCACTGAGCGCTTCACGCATAGCCCTCCTTACGCTAACTACTCAGTGATAGGAGCGCCCCAAGCGGCCAGCAAGTGACACTTCTGACTATGATGTCGGACGAGTGCGAATACTACCGTTTATATTAATTTGTAACATAGGTTTTGTATATCTAGTGCCATAAAATCGACCGTAACCAAAACAGTACACCACATTTGTGATTATTTAGTTTCCTAAGGACACTGGGAGAATGACGGTGCATTATGGGCAGAACATTTATCGTTCTCTTGTAACGCATAGACATTTTCTGAACACAAAAGATTATTACTAACCCAATACTGCCCTCCAATACTAAATTGGTGATCCCTTGATGCCTCAGAACATGTCCTACCAACCGATCCCTTCTTCTAGTTAAGTTGTGCCGCAAACTCCTTTTCTCCCCAATCCTATTCAGTACCTCCTCATTAGTTGTGTGTTCTACCCATCTAATCTTCAGCATTCTTCTGTAGAACCACATTTCGAAAGCTTCTATTCTCTTCTTGTCCAAACTTTTTATCGTCCATGTTTCTCTTTCACACAAGGCCACACTCCAAACAAAAACTTTCAGAAACGATTTCCTGACAGTTAACTCTATGCCCATGTTATGTAATAATGTAATGTTATGTAATACGTACATTATGTAACGTATCAACAACTGCAGCTTAAGGAAAAACCACACAGACGTGATAATAAATCGTCAAAAGAGAAAAGAAGCTTTCCCAGCACAGGAAAAACCAATTCCTCAATTGTTGCTAAATCTGAGCCACAAACGGCAAGAATATTCAACACGTTCGATTTGAAGCAAAGTTAATTACATTTACAAAAGTATTCCTGTATCAGAAAGTCGAGTAAAGTGCCAGAAAGAGCGAATCATTGGACTCCATGAACCTTTTTCAAGTCTTGAGGTATGTAGCCAAGACAGTAAAATCAGACAACAATAGAAATATACGCTTTTCATGCTTGAAATGTGTTTATACTCTGTTGCTTACAGCGCAATGATTTGCAAATGAAGACATATTCAAAAGCATTTATTCGTGGATGAGTTGTAGTTTATGTCATATAATCAGTTGATTCGGCTGTTTCTACCTGTATTTCACGATAATTCATGTCTCTTGGAAACTTAATAGCGCATGGAATGCAAAAATATAACAACTGTTCCGTTAGTTATGAAGAAAATAATTAAAAACAAACTTGTTCTTACGACGCATGTGACTGCTCTCTCAGCGCTTGGAGCGCTAGTGTCGCTCCAGATGTCAAACGGTAACGACTTTCGCACTAGAGATGGGCAAACTGAAATACGTAACTGTTTCGATACGCTGTTTCGAAACAGTGAAACAGTTTGTGTTTTGTAATTTAATAAACCTACACATTTTATCATCTTCAATGTCTACTGTATACGTATGTCCATATAAACACGAATGAGGTGCGAGAGCGGTAATCATATCGCAGAAAGTATGAAACTATCACTTAGGCGTCTTGGCAGTTTCGTATTACATGCAGCAAATGCGTTGCTTTCGTGTCGTGTGACTTTCATACTTTTCAATTGGCTGAGGACAGCCATAGCTGAAGACAGAAGAACCATCACGAACGGAACTGGAGGTGGGAGCGAACTGCAGAAACAACGGATATGCTACTGGGATTCCCACATTCCGTTAGTATGGGTAATATACCCATCCTGCTACTCTCCATGCACACAAAGAGAATCATTGTGGATAATAGGCACAGTGACTATAGCCTCACAAATAATGCCAAATAATTCGAATAAATAACAAAACATAAAACAAAATTTTTTTGTCTTTCAAGGTGTTTCGAACCGTTACTATAAATTCACTATGCTTCCCAGCCCTTCCCGTTTCATGAAGTGGTGTGTTGTGTTTCAGTACCTGTGCCGAGCCCGAATCTCGTCCGACACAGAGCGGAATGAAACGTCACTGTTTCGATACAATTATTAAGTTCCAAGCACAGGTGGACTGAAACAGCCTTATTTTGAAACAACGATACAGTTTCTGTGTCTGGTTCGAGATCGAATCTGGTCCGGTTATCCGAGACAGGCGCGGAATGAAACACCACTGTTTCGAAACAGTGAACCACAGCCGTTACGAAACACTGAAACAGTTCCACATATCGATACACTGTATCGAAACATAGAAACAGTGGCCAAGTCTATTTCGCACTAGAGAGTGTCGTGACTGTATTTATTGGACTGTGATAACGAAATTACCGTATATGTAATACGCTTTTATTGTTTCTTTCATGATGCAATGAAATGGTTATAGAGACTTCAACCTGTCTCATCAATACTGTGGTGGGTGGAAGTAGGTAAAAATGTAAATGTCGTGTGACTAGGGCCTCCGCCGGCCGCGGTGGTCTCGCGGTTCTGGGCGCGCAGTCCGGAACCGTGCGACTGCTACGGTCGCAGGTTCGAATCCTGCCTCGGGCATGGATGTGTGTGATGTCTTTAGGTTAGTTAGGTTTAAGTAATTCTAAGTTCTAGGGGACTGATGACCACAGCAGTTGAGTCCCATAGTGCTCAGAGCCATTTGAACCATTTTTGAACTAGGGCCTCCCGTCGTGTGGACCGTTCGCCAGGTGCAAGTTCTTCGATTTGGCGCCACTTCGGCGACTTGGGGATGAAATGATGATGATTAGGGCAACATAACACCCAGTCCCTGAGCGGAGAAAATCTCCGACACAGCCGGAAATCGAACCCGGGCCATTAGGGTAGACATTCTGTCACGCTGACCACTTTTGTTTTCGTTTTGTTCGTTGTGTTTGGTCGTTGCGGACGTCACATGACATCCGTTCAAGTTCGTTGTTTATCCTTTCATTCAGTTTTACTATTACAAAGGCCAACCAGCTTTCTCACCGAACACGCTTTTTGATTCCCATTTTTGTTAATCTCATTTTGTTCTATATTGTTCATGGACTTTGTTCTTGACACTTGTTCACGTTGTTCGTTGATCCGTTCACTCAGTGTTTTTGTTACAGAGGGTAGCTAAATCCTCTGACCGAACACGCTGGGCTACCGCGACGGCTTCTACTCAGCTACCGGGGGCGGAGGGTGGAAGTAGGTAATTGTGGCTGGCAGATATCTCAATGTAATGAGCGACTTGGAACACTTAGTTCTCCTTGAAAAAGCTATGTTCTCTATGACTTTTGAAACTTTACCGTATTTGTGAATATACTCACTTAAACAATCTTCCACCCATACTTGCATTAACGCTAAGCTTCGCAGACTTACTTAACCGCGGATAACACCCCGGGGACAATGCTAGTTTAGTAAATGGTTCAAATGGCTCTGAGCACCATGGGACCTAACATCTGTGGTCATCAGTCCCCTAGAACTTAGAATTACATAAACCTAACTAACCTAAGGACATCACACACATCCATGCCCGAGGCAGGATTCCAACCTGCGACCGTAGCAGATTAGATTTGATTAATACTTGTTCCATAGATCATGAATACGACACTTCATAATGATGTGGAACGTATTAGGTTATTAAAAGATGTCTGTACAAGATATTACATTACACAAAATATTGCATAACACTAATGTTTAAGTTTTTTTGTTTCGTTTTCTTCCCCTTAATTTATATCTAAAAATTCAGCCAATGAGTAGAAGGAGCTGTCATCTAGAAAGTCTTTTAATTTATTTTTAAATGTTAGTTGGCTATCTGTCAGGATTTTGATGCTGTTTGGTAGGTGACCAAAGACTTTTGTGGCAGCATAATTTACCCCCTTCTGTGCCAAAGTCAGATTTAACCCTGCATAGTGAAGATCATCCTTTCTCCTGGTGTTATAGCTATGCACACTGCTATTACTTTTGAACTGGGCTGGATTATTAACAACAAATTTCATAAGTGAATATACACTCCTGGAAATTGAAATAAGAACACCGTGAATTCATTGTCCCAGGAAGGGGAAACTTTATTGACACATTCCTAGGGTCAGATACATCACATGATCACACTGACAGAACCACAGGCACATAGACACAGGCAACAGAGCATACACAATGTTGGCACTAGTACAGTGTATATCCAACTTCGCAGCAATGCAGGCTGCTGTTCTCCCATGGATACGATCGTAGAGATGCTGGATGTAGTCCTGTGGAACGGCTTGCCATGCCATTTCCACCTGGCACCTCAGTTGGACCAGCGTTCGTGCTGGACGTGCAGACCGCGTGAGACGACGCTTCATCCAGTCCCAAACATGCTCAATGGGGGACAGATCCGGAGATCTTGCTGGCCAGGGTAGTTGACTTACACCTTGTAGAGCACGTTGGGTGGCACGGGATACATGCGGGCGTGCATTGTCCTGTTGGAACAGCAAGTTGTCTTGCCGGTCTAGGAATGGTAGAACGATGGGTTCGATGACGGTTTGGATGTACCGTGCACTGTTCAGTGTCCCCTCGACGATCACCAGAGGTGTACGGCCAGTGTAGGAGATCGCTCCCCGCACCATGATGCCGGGTGTTGGCCCTGTGTGCCTCGGTCGTATGCAGTCCTGATTGTGGCGCTCACCTGCACGGCGCCAAACACGCATACGACCATTATTGGCACCAAGGCAGTAGCGACTCTCATCGCTGAAGACGACACGTCTCCATTCGTCCCTCCATTCACGCCTGTCGCGACACCACTGGAGGCGGGCTGCACGATGTTGGGGCGTGAGCGGAAGACGGCCTAACGGTTGCGGGACCGTAGCCCAACATCATGGAGATGGTTGCGAATGGTCCTCGCCGATACCCCAAGAGCAACAGTGTCCCTAATTTGCTGGGAATTGGCGGTGCGGTCCCCTACAGCACTGCGTAGGATCCTACGGTCTTGGCGTACATCCGTGCGTCGCTGCGGTCCGGTCCCAGGTCGACGGGCACGTGCACCTTCCGCCGACCACTGGCGACAACATCGATGTACTGTGGAGACCTCACGCCCCACGTGTTGAGCAATTCGGCGGTACGTCCACCCGGCCTCCCGCATGCCCACTATACGCCCTCGCTCAAAGTCCGTCAGCTGCATATACGGTTCACGTCCACGCTGTCGCGGCATGCTACCAGTGTTAAAGACTGCGATGGAGCTCCGTATGCCACGGCAAACTGGCTGACACTGACGGCGGCGGTGCACAAATGCTGCGCAGCTAGCGCCATTCGACGGCCAACACCGCGGTTCCTGGTGTGTCCGCTGTGCCGTGCGTGTGATCATTGCTTGTACAGCCCTCTCGCAGTGTCCGGAGCAAGTATGGTGGGTCTGACACACCGGTGTCAATGTGTTCTTTTTTCCATTTCCAGGAGTGTATATACTGTGAGGTTACTGTGAGGATCCCTAGATCCTTAAATAGATGTCTGCAGGATGACCATGGGTGGGCAGTCGCGCGGTTCCGGACTGAGCGCCTAGAACCGCTCGGCTACCGCGGCCGGCTCTAGTTTAGTAATATTATCTTAGCATAACAGTATTTAAACGAAATTAGAAAGGAATGGAAGTAATATCTTTCACAGTAATTAATAGAAGTGCCGTAAGGATTATACGCACGAAGAATAATGATAAAGATGAGTAAGAGAAGTGATTGGCGAAAACGCGCTAAATTATGAGAAGTATTAACTCACGAAGAGTAAACGAAATTTTTATCCGAAATCACTGTAGTGTACTGTTCGACTGTTCATTTGAAAGGTAGGCAGTGAATACCTCGTAACTACAATTCGTTCAATTTAGCAGATGAAGTCAAAAATTTCTTAAAAAATAGTATAAAATGTTACAAAAACTTGTTTCAAGTGTAACCGTATAGTAGAAGCCTAATTGCTGACAGTTTAGAAGAGTCCAAGACTTTCAGATCTCTCTCTCATTATGGAGTTACTGGAATTAAGAGTTTTCACAGACAGATGGAGCTACAAGATTTCATTGCCTACCATCGATTTGTTAGTAATGAGTATTTTTACCTTTGAGTCTATCTGTATTTTTTCGTCGTGTCTCTACTGATCGTTGTTAAAGTATGATCCTGATCAAAACGCGCTCAGGGATTAGTAACTCATCTGCTTGATTATACATGTCGATATTAAAGTGTGAATGACGAAATCGCGCAGGTACCACATTATGTCCGACGAGTGAAACAATAATCGTATTTTCACATGTACGTCGAAGTTCGTTATGCACAGAAAATGGAGCATTGTCTAAGAGTAGTCTATTTATTGCTCCATATTTGGCAGTTTGCTCGCCGCACTGCCACGCACCGCGACAAAACTTGTTTACGAACAACGTGAAACCAAGGGTAATCTACTAGCACAACCACGAGTGAGTAATCATTGAGAAACACGCAAGCCTTTAATACCTATTTAGATATATAGAATACGTAGAATAACGATTACATTTGCTATCCATGTCAACACTCAGAGGAGTGTCTTAACCGCTGACTTAGCAAAGCTTAAGTACGAGCACGAGTTTGTAGCACCACAGTCTTTCATTTCTCTTTTGCGAACAGATGCTTTAATATAGTCTCTGTTTCTTATGAAACAAAGTATAACCAAAAATATGTGCTTTATATTCACACGTGTCATAGGAAATAAGAACTCTAATCCACAAAGATCCACACATTTATAAGAGTGTGACATTTCGGCATGAACTTTACAGACATACACACCGTCATGAACTGACTATACCTATTGCATGTTTAGGACATAGTTGTTTATTTTGTCTCTTGTCTTCACTGCGCTGACATCTAAATTGCTATCAGTTGGTATCTTATCGAAAAACATATCTGATTCTTAAAACTAAATTAAAGTTTATACAGTAAAGTATACAGTCCTTTATCTTACCTCTCACGTGCGCTTTTCTAAATGAACATCTTACTTCTCACGTGCGCTTATCTAAATGAACACATGAATATGTTTTTAATCTGTGTATGTCACTGACTACTTCTTCATGATATTATTATTGTCCATAGTTCACTGAACATATGATAATTATCGACACTGATACAGTTGTCAATAGTAGTGTAGGCAGTCTTTAATGGCACAGTCCTTTCCCTGCTTGAAATTCGTTAAAAGAATTTGAACTGCATTTCATTCTATGTGTTCACATGGAGACGATTAGCTAGTTACTAACTTATACACTTTCATTCCGAATTAAGGCACATGCTCGACTTTTCAATTATAAAATAACTGATGACAGAGCGCTTAAGGCGCTCGGTCGTTGCGTAACCACACACCGCTTTCAACTTAATTTAAAGTCCAGAAATGAATTGCCTGATTTAATTAAAACTGGAGAACTAAGAGATTTAGCGGTTTATAAAACAAAACAGATTTAAAATAAAAATTTTCCATTACTATTGGCAAAAAATACAACTAGTACGTCTTACATGCATATCCTATCAATGCCAGAACAAGAAGTGTCACGTATGTCAGATACGATACCTACTGAAGAAAAGACATCAGTGTGTTAAAAATATAAAAATATTGATTTTTCCAAGATTTTGCTTTTACGTAGGTACAATTGAATTTTTTTTTACGTAACGTTGCAAACATTTTAACAGAGATTCGAGGGTTTCCCAGGAAGTAATTCACCACTTTTTTTTTCTCAGCCGAATGCGAAACGTTATTTCTGTATTATATGAAGTCTCATGAGTGCGCGCATCAAGTTTCTGTCACTTCCGACAGATGGCGTAGCTGCAGGTCTGTTTAAAAAATGGCGACCATGTGTGATGTACGCTACAAGCAACGTGCCGTCATTAAATTTCTCACTGCAGAGAAAGAAACTGTGGGGAATATTCACAAACGCTTGTGCAAAGTCTACGGAGCATCTGCCGTTGACAGATGTACCGTTAGTTGCTGGGCACGGAGGGTGAGATCACCAAAAGGCAGTTCGGCGGAGCTCCACGATTTGCAGCGGTCGAAGATACCATCCACGACATGTTGCAGCGAGTTGATGTCACTCGCGAGGACAGATTATGTGATGCCATTCGTGGAAGACATTTTGTGGACGCCACCAGCACAAGGATTTGTAGTACGGGGCAAACACGCCTTTCTTTCGCGCTGGAGGAAGGCCATAGATCGGGATGGAGAATAGTGGTAAAACAGGGTGTGCAGATAAAACATCATTCTTTCGTGTGTTTACGTCTCATTATGTTCAATATAGAATTGATGAAGCAAAAATGTGGTGCATTACTTTCTAGGCATCCCTCATGGTATTGGTAGCTGTATCATGTCTCTCCAGGATTATTTAATTACGCACAATGGTTCACCGCTATGTCTTTATCAGAAGATATAAGGAGGACCGAAATCCCTAGACGCAATAGACAAAGCTACAAGCCTCAACAACTTTTACATCTACATCTATATTTATACTCCACAAGCCACCCAACGCTGTGTGGCGGAGGGCACTTTACGTGTCATGTCATTAGCTCCCTTTCCTGTTCCAGTCGCGTATGGTTCGCGGGAAGAACGACTGCCGGAAAGCCTCCGTGCGCGCTCGAATCTATCTCATTTTACATTCGTGATCTCTGCGGGAGGTATAAGTAGGGGGAGGCAATATATTCGATACCTCATCCACAAACGCACCATCTCCAAACCTGGACAACCAGCTACACCGCGATTCAGAGCGCCTCTCATGCTGAGTCTGCCACAAGTTTGATAAACATCTCCGTAACACTATCACGGTAACCAAATAATCCTGTGTCGAAACGTGCCGCTCTTCTTTGGATCTTCTCTACCTCCTCTGTCAACCCGACCTGGTATAGATCCCACACTGATGAGCAATACTTAACAACAAGCAACAAGAATGTTATTTGAGACAGAAATAAGATCAAGTCAAATGTTC